>NW_003856152.1:0-1646 GCF_000181295.1 Otolemur garnettii | reverse complement strand
TTCTACAAAGAATATGCAAGATTTCCCATTGCTTCACACCTGTACAAACATGCGTTATTGTCCAAGCTTAAATTTTTTCAGTTTGGTGGATGTGTAGTTATCTCATCTTTTGATAAACACAAGCTCTTAGTTTTAATATTATATAATTTCTCAAGTAATATGTTATAGTTAATTCATCTAGTAACTTGTTGGAGAAATCTTTACCCCATAGTCATGGAAATGTTATCCCGCATTATCTCTGGAAAGCCCCCTGGCTTTGTCTTTCATGTGGAGTCCTTTAATCTTTCTGAAATTGTGTGTTGTGTGTGACGTGAAGTCAGTGCACAGTTTCTTTCTCTTATTCTTCCACATTTTAGAACCCAAATGTTTCTCCACATTCCCACATGGAATGGGATCCATTCTCCACATTGATATGTGATGCCCTGTCACATATCAGTAATTTGCAGGGAAGCATTACCCTTGTAATAGAAGATCCAATATCTTTAATCCTTATAAAAATATCTATTAATTAGTATTACCTTATGGAATAAATGAGAAAACAGATTTATACAGTCAGCATCCTTCTGGCCCCAAATAACTACTAAGTGACAGTGAGGATTCTAATCCAGGTTTCTCTGACTCTGAGAGCAAAGGTCTTTCCACCATGACATTCTGATGGGAAAGAAGAAGAAATCTATGTTAGAACACTATTTCATTGACCTTAACTCCTCCTGGATTCTAATTCCTTTCTACATTAAGTTTTTAAGAGTATGTATCTGTTTTTCTTTTTCTTAATCAGAATTTCTTGGTCTAACGTCTTCTTGTAATGATCTTTAGCAGCAGTTCTCAACCTGTGGGTCATGACTCCTTTGGGGATCAAACGACCCTTTCACAGGGGTCCCTAAATACATCCTGCATATCAGATATTTACATTGTGATTCATAACAGTAGCAAAATTAAAGTTTTGAAGCAGCAACGAAAATAATTTTATGGTTGGGGGTCACCACAACATAACATGAGGAACTGCATTAGGAAGGTTGAGAACCACTGATCTATAGAATCCAAAAAACCATTTCTTCTATTCTGAAACTCCCAAAGTGCTCTTATTTTTCTAAGCCCCCTTTCTCTAACCCCCTTCTGTTTCATTCAGTATTGCATTTGGAATGATTGTATAAATATTGAATTTATCTTTAGTCACGTCCCACCATTTTCTCTATTATTTCTGTTTCCTCCAGCTTCTCTAGGATTCCACATACCTTCCTGTGTGCTGATTCCTCCATGTCTAGGGCGATGCCCCTGCTGTGGTGCTGGCTGTCCTTGTGCACTGCATCCAGCAACTCTGCAGTGGCTGCTTCATTCCCAGAAAGCTGTTTTGAGGCCAACCTCGTGTTACCTCTACCACCCATACCACTTGTGGGACACACATACCAACATGGCTTTGTTTTTAAATGCCCCACAGGAAAGCACTGGAGCCAGTCTGAGCCAAATATTTTTACATTATTGCTGCTATGATTAGACTGAGAAATGAGCATAAGGGCTAATCAGGTCAGCGGCTTGGCCTCAAGCTTGTGATCCAGTAGATTTTCTTTGTTTAGTTAGAACACTCCAAGAATGCAAACTAGAGCTGCAGCTGGCCATGTGTCCTAAAATGTAAAAAATTTTATCTC
>NW_003856151.1:0-1647 GCF_000181295.1 Otolemur garnettii | reverse complement strand
AGAGACACCTACTGAGAAATCTACTTTAAAGAGAGTATATTTACATCATCTAGTTGGTGGACAATAGCCAGCAACTTACCGTGCAGAACGAATATTTCAAAACTTCTATTTAAGAAGGATTTGAAATCTCTCTGCCCCTTCTTTCTCTCTCTCTCTCTCGCTCTCTCTCAAACTCCCTTGTCTTCTCCTCCCCAAAGCAAGAGAGCAGTCTTAGCTACTGGTAAACTTTTCTTTGAGAAGGATCTATCAAGATTAGGACAAGAGGCTGGACAGGTGAATTGGGCAGGAATCCCATTGACATCCTATAACTAAGTTATAACCACAAATCTAGTTTTCAAGAGTAAAAAAACTGATATGTAGGATGCATCTCTGTGACTCACAGGTCTACCACAAAACTCGTTCTGAATTCAAAGCAAAAAAAAGGAGTTTATGAAATCCCAGGAAGAAACAGAGTGATAGGGTTGGATAACCCTAAAGTGGAAATTTGAGGACTTATAAACTTGGGAGCCAGTAGTAGTTGCAACTCTACTACTAACCAGCTGGAAAACTGTAGGTCAGGCACTGAAAACAGTAGCTAACACTTACAGCAGATTGGGCATTTGTTCAGGTGCTATATAATTTCACTGAATCAAAACAATTCTGGGATAGACATGGTTATTATCTCTCTTTACACATGAAGAACTAGCACAGTAAGTCCAAGTGCAAGGATTTAAACTCAGACAGCCTGACTACAGAACCTGATTCAGCCTCTCCAAGTTTCTATTTCACTCATCTGTAAAACACACCATTGTCTTTCAAACCTTAATTTCTCTGACACTTATCTCCCGTTACCTTCTCTGTCTTTTCAAAGGTGAAATACCCATCTTCAGTCTTCTGATGTTGACAAAATTATTTCTGTGTCTTTATAATTCCCTTGTGGAAGATGAAGCACCTCTCAACACTATTTACTTGTGTGAGTCATTCATGGACGGCACACCACGTAGCTTGATGATTATAGCTTGATGTCTGTTGTCCCTCTTAAAATGAAAGAAAAGCTAATTTGATCAGGTCAGAAAGTCTGACCTGTAGTATTTTCCCCAATATTGATCACTTCAAATCTGTTTCTTGTCAAAAGCTGATGACTCTAATAATCAAATCTCGTATTTTAGAAATATCTGTATTTCCAACTAGTTTCTCTCCATATACTTTTCCTTTCTAAGTACAACCTTCAATTAGAAGACACTATTAAGATCCTACACTTATTTTCCCATCCCAGACTTTAAAATCACCAGACACACATTGCACTTGACTTTCTGTTACTATGTCATTTGTTTCCATGTAAAATATGCCCAGTCTGTGTCCAACTATAATTATTTAGAACAATAGTCACATATTCCTTACCAATTATATTTTTTTCAAAATTATTCAATCCATTCCCATTCAACTTTTTGTTACATGGTGTAGTGGGTTGATGAGCTTTAGCAGATTCTTCATCCCAACTCAAACATGCCCCCAAGAAGTCAGCACATCTCATGAACGGCCACCTCGAGTCTGCTATAGGCCATCCATAGCCTTTGCCTCAGAGCTGCCATCACAGTTCTTCAGGAAGCTGTAGTAGAATCCTCTCATGGTCCAATATCCACTGGTTTTTCTTTCTTTTTTTTTTTT
>NW_003856150.1:0-1647 GCF_000181295.1 Otolemur garnettii | reverse complement strand
GCCTTAGCCGCTTGAGCCACAGGTGCCAAGCTCAAACTTTTTTTTTTACACTCAATATCACCAAATAATTTATTTGGAATCAGAATTAAAAGAACGTTTGACAGGTGATTGATGCCTGTAGCTCAGTGGGTAGGGTGCTGACCACATACATCGAGGCTGGAGGGTTTAAATCTGGCCTAGGGCCAGCTAAAACAACTGCAACAACAACAAAAAAATAGGTGTTATGGCAGGCGCCTGAAGTCCTAGCCACTTGGGAGGCTGAGGCAAGAGAACTGCTTAAGCCCAAGAGTTTGAGGTTGCTGTGAGCTGTAACGCCACTGCACACTAGGCCGGTGTCCTAACCACTGAACTACCGACTTGAATAAATGTTAAAAAATGCCCAATACTCTCTGGTAGTCTTTTTTTTTTTTTTTGAGACAGAGTCTCACTTTGTCCCCATGGGTAGAGTACTGTAGTGTCTTCTTAGCTTTCTTAGCTCACAGCAACCCCAAACTCTTGGGTCCAAGCGATCTTCTTGTCTCAGCCTCCTAAGTAGCTAGGACTACAGGTGCCCACTACAATACCCAGCTATTTTTAGAGACAGGGTCTTGCTCTGGCTCAGGCTGGTCTCAGATCTGTGAGCTCAGGCACCCACCTCAGCCTCCCAGAGTGCTGGGATTTTTTTTTTTTTTTTGAGACAGACCCTCAAGCTATCCCCAGGGTAGAGTGCTGTGGCATCACAGCTCACAACAACCTTCAACTCCTGGGCCCAAGCGAGTCTCCTGCCTCACCCTCCCTAGTAGCTGGCACCACAGGCGCCCACCACAACGCCTGGCTATTTTTGGGTTGCAGCCATCACTGTTGTTTGGCGGGCCCGGGCTGGATTTGAACTCACCACTTTAGGTGTATGTGGCTGGCGCCTTAGCCACTTGAGCCACAGGTGCTGAGCCAAGGGTCCTGGGATTACAGATGCGAGCCATTGTACCTGGCAACTCTCTGGTAGTCTTGCCATAGAAATATATAGGTATTCAAACAAAAGGTTTGAATTCAAACAAAAGGTTAAACACTTAGGAAATACTGAGTTACTTTTTACTAGAGAACTTGCTAGCTCCTTAATGCACTAATGTGTGGTGCTTTTCCATGAGTGGAATTTACATGCAGTGTCCCCCTCCTTTTTTTTTTGAGACAGAGCCTCAAGCTGTCGCCCTGGGTAGAGTGCTGTGGCATCACAGCCCACAGCAACCTCCAACTCCTGGGCTCAAGCGAGTCTCCTGCCTCCGCCTCCCAAGTAGCTGGGACCGCAGGTGTCCACTACAACGCCCGGCTATTTTTGGGTTGCAGCCATCATTGGTGTTTTGGCAGGCCAGGCTGGATTCGAACCCGCCACCTTAGGTGTTACAAAGGCTACAGATTTACGAGTGCAACCTCCAATTCTTGAGCTTAAGCGATTCTCTTGCCTCAGCCTCCCAAGTAGCTGGGACTATAGGCACTGCCAAAACACCTGGCCATTTTTTTGTTGCAGTTGTCATTGCTGTTTAGCAGGCCTGGTCCAGGTTCAAACTCACCAGCCTTGGGTGTATGCGGCCGGTGTCCTAACCACTGAACTACCGACTTGAATAAATGTTAAAAAATGCCCAATACTCTCTGGTAGTCTTTTTTTTTTTTTTT
>NW_003856149.1:0-1647 GCF_000181295.1 Otolemur garnettii | reverse complement strand
AAAAAAAAAAAAAAAAAAAAAAAAAGGAGGCAGATATGGCACATGGTTAGCAACTATAAAATCTGTTTAAAATTTTTTTGTACACAAAATGCATATTAAATAATATTTTAAATAAAATGTTCAAGGGGCAAGGTCTTGCTCTGTTGCCTATGCTGGGAGCAATAGCATGATCCTAGTTCACTGTAACCCTGTAACCTCAAATGCCTGGGCTTAAGTGATCCTCCTGCCTCAGCCTCCTGAGTAGCTAAGACATAGGCATGCACCACCACACCCAGCTAATTAAAAAAAATTTTTTTTTAGAGACAGGGTCTTGCTATGCTTCCCAGGCTAGTTATGAACCCCTGGCATCAAGCAAGCTTCCTGCCTTGGCCTCTTGAAGTGCTGGGATTACAGTCATGAGCCACCACACCTAGCCATATTTTTTATTTTTTTTAAAAAGAAAAGAAATAAATGTGTATTAGCACTCTTTGGAACTCTAAAAATTACCCATAATTTTGAAGGCAATCTCATATTTAAAGCACTCTTTTAAAACTATGATATAGGTAATAATTTTTAATCGTGGTAGCAAGAACTCAGGGAAATAAACTTTTTAGGTTCACCATTTCAGGTATTGATGTAGGTAATTTCTTTTTCCTTGAATTGTCCTTTACAAATCATTAGATATATATTGAGTCCTATTTAAGGTTCAAGTAAGATCCTTCTGTACTTTTCCTTTAAAGCCTAAATATTTTAGAAAGAACACTCTAAAATTTTGACTAGTGTCAATTCCCGCTGTGTGCATTTAACTCACTATTGTTGTAACCTCCTTAAGGCATTGCCCTACCAAGTAAGAGACATTCTTTGTTGTTTGAAAGATTAAGCCTGCCAAGTTTTTTAA
Source organism: Otolemur garnettii (assembly GCF_000181295.1). Classification (NCBI taxonomy): domain Eukaryota; kingdom Metazoa; phylum Chordata; class Mammalia; order Primates; family Galagidae; genus Otolemur; species Otolemur garnettii. The sequence continues at coordinate 770 of NW_003856149.1, read as the reverse complement.
ACAAGGTTTGTTTTTTAACTGAACATCCATAAGCAGAAATGACAGGGTTCATTTAACTCTAAAGCACCATTAGGAAACAAACTTAACCTACTTGTTTAGAAACTGCTTTATTTTCAGAAACAAGCCTATATCCTTGAAAACAACTATACAAATCATTTTATTTCTTTTTTGCTACATAGGGATGCTTAACAATGCCAGGGACGGAAATCAAGGTGTCCTGACGTTCTGTTTAGCTAGAATTCAGTCTCTAAAACAGCCCCTTACTAACAACTTGAAGACAATCTTGCCAGGATATAAGAGAAACTTGGAGATGTGAAAGAAAAAGAAGTTTGACAATAAATTCTCAGTTATCTGTGATAAATGGAAATGGACACGACTGGAAAAATATGGATATTAAGTGAACAGCTCATGAGTCAGAGAACCATGAGTGTAAGATGCTAAAGCAGAGGATAATGGAAAACAGGCTCCTCCAGAACCTTTGGAAAACATAAGGTAAAGAGGACAAAAAGGATGAACGATTTTAGAAACAGGCCTTACTCACAAGGCCCATTTGGAGAGACCAGAGAGAGACGGTATCAGAGAGCCTGAATCAAGTGCACCAAGGTTTGTGGCCTGGATGAATTTGAAGAGAATGGAGGTGAGGGTGGCACCTGTGGCTCGGTGAGTAGGGCGCCAGCCCCATATACTGAAGGTGGCGAGTTCAAACCCGGCCCCAGACAAACTGCAACAACAAAAACAGGTGTTGTGGGTGTTGTGGCGGGTGCCTGTAG
>NW_003856148.1:0-1648 GCF_000181295.1 Otolemur garnettii | reverse complement strand
GGAAAAGCCATGGAAATAGAAAACAAATCTAGACACAGAAATAGTAGTAGGCGGATGTTTATTCAGAATAAACTGTCCAAAATGTAAATGAATGTAACAAAAATATATACAAGAAAATGAGCCAGTATCTTTTTTAAAAACTACATTTTGAGTATAGAACTCCAAATAAAAGAGTAATAGGAAGGGAAGACAAGAAAAATGCCAACAGATTTGCAGTCAAACCAATGACAGACATTCTACCAAATATCGGAGTAGTGATTGTTGGACAGCAGGGTGGTATAATAACCACTTTGCTGTCTATTCCTATCCTTTTAATTTCCTTTTCTTGTACCTGTACATAAATACAGTCATGGTAAAAAATTCTCATATGCAATGACCAGCAATTTCTGTGTAAATACTGAAATGACTGTGATTTGTTATTTGTAATTCAACAAATGGCTTGAAAAATCTTTTTGTAGATTTAAGAACCTCTCTTCCAAGGCAGAAAAAAGTTATTTCAGTCTGTATGTGATCAGATCAGTTGTCAACTTGCCCATGCAGTTTTCAGATTATGAATAAATATAAATAACTATTGAACATTGATTTAGGACAACTTATTCTGTAGGATTTATAGTCTATAAGTAGAAGAGCTGGTGGAGATAAGTAAGTTGCTGCTCGATTATACAGGGTTAACTTTCAATATGTACCTTTGCACTTCACTTCCCAAAGGAAATTTGCCTTTTCAAATATAAAACCTCTAATGATTTATGATCATATTTTTTGGAAATTATTTTTCAGCTGACAAGATTGCAATATGTAGCATACATATTACATAATTCAAAAACCAGATCGATATATATCATATTCTTTTATTCAACAACTGCTACCTAGATATGTTGAATACCTTTTCTATGTGGCATAGAAGAGCTATACTTTGCTTTTTGTTGTTGTTGTTGTATGCTACATCGAGTAAGTTTTATTTCTGATAGATCCTACTAAACTAGCAATATCCCAAGGAGAACATTGGCATTATTTCCACCTCTTAGCTATTATGAATTAATACTGATATAAACATTCATGTACAACTTATTGTGTGTAAATATATTTTCTTAGGTACATACTTAGGAATGGAATTGCTGAGTAAGGTGATAGCAAATGTATAAATGTTTCAGAACCTGTCAGCCTGTTTACCACGGTGACTGCAGCCTTTTACAACGCCACCAACAGCATGTTAGGATTTTGATTTCTCCACAATTTCACGAGCACTTCTTTTCATCTTACATTTTTAATATACTCATTTAAGTGGCTATGAAATAATAACTCATGATGGTTTTGATTTGGGTTTTGTTGGTAATTGAGGAAGGTGAGCATTTTCTTGACCATAAAGGCCATTCGGTTATCTTCTTAGAAGAAATGCCTATTCAGATCCATTACCCTTTTTTAATTGGGTTATTAGTCTTTAACTATTAAGTTGTTCATCATTTATCAAAAATACAAATCTTCTAAAAATATGATTTGAAAATATTTTGTCTCTTTTTGTGTTGTTATTTTACTTCTTAATAATATACATTAAAAACAATATGTATATAGTTGTATGTATACGTGTGTATATATATATATATATATATAAATGAAGTTCAAAATGTATATCTCTATACTTTCAGCGTCA
>NW_003856147.1:0-1648 GCF_000181295.1 Otolemur garnettii | reverse complement strand
GACAAAGACACAATTTTTTCCACCTTCACCTTATCCTACTTAAAAAAAAAGAAATGAAAAAAATCTAGTGGCCATCTGCTTCAGCAGCACACGTGTAAAATCATTCTCAATAATCTCTAGAGGCAGAACTGCATCTGAAGTCAACATCCTATAGTCATTGGTGGCAATGCCTTGAAGTCATCGAGAAAAGGTTAAATGTTCCACACACTGCTCCCCTTAAGGAAGCAGGGAAGTATGTAATATGATTTAGGAAGGTTGCTATCAAATTGAGTGGAAATAAAAGTTTTGACAGTTCAAGTGAGTAAGTTGTAACATCTCAAACCTTGACAGTCCTGGTACAGTACCCTGGAGGATCACCCAGCTCTGGGGCAATGGTGATGGCAGAGCAGGACCGGACCCCCTCCGTTCTCCTCCACAACAAGCCTGTACCCCTTTCTGGATAGGAAAGTGCCTTCTGTGTAAGCACAGCCATCTCTGTGGCTCTGGGCCTCCTGCTGCCTTTCCTCTCTGCAGCCTAGACCAATTGCCACCCTGTCTCTGGCTTTTCTTGGACCTACAAATCTGGAAGACTCTGGGTATCTCTGGGTGGATACAAACCCACAGGAGGCTCACTTAATCCCACAAATGCAATGCACATAGAATTTCCCCGGGTGAGATTTCTCAAATAAATACATGTAGACTTAACATTTGACCCAGAAATTCCATTACTGGGCATCTACCCCAAAGAAAAGAAGTCACTTTATAAAAAATACACCTGCATTCAAATGTTTACTGCAACACAATGCATAATCACCAGTAAGTGGAACCAACTTCAGTGCCTATCAACCTCTGAGTGGATCAACAAAATGTGGTATATATACTTTATACACACACACACAATGGAGTACTGCTCAGCCATAAAATGCCTTTTGCAGCAGCTTATATGGAACTGGGGACCATCATCCCAAGTGAAGTATCTCAAGAATGGAAAAACAAACATCACATGTATTTACTAATAATTGAGAGCCAATAGATGGGCACAAAGAGATGTCATAGGTCATAGGAAATCAAGAAGGGGGAAAGTAGGGCAGGGGCAAAAACCTACCTATGGGGTACAGTGAACACTATTTGGGTGATGGGCACACTAAAAGCCCAGGCTTATGCGTTATGAAGGTATCCACGTAATAAAACATTTGTACTCCCTTCATATTTTGAAATTTTAAAAAAGGGGGAAAAATAATTTCTCCAGGTGAAATGTTAATGATGTTTGAAATTTCTTCCAAATAATCTAGCAGGGATGGGGGAAGGAAAGGCACAGATGAAACATGGTGGCTGTTGACAGCTGTCGGGTTTGGGTGGCCGTGTGGTGGGTGGGGCATACCGTGTCTTGTGCTCTCTTTGTATAAAATGCCCATGGAAAAAGTTACAAATTAAATATATGATGCGGTACAGCTTGATTTAAAGTTCCTCCTCTTATTTTCACGGGTCGCCGGGCAGACTGTGCACGATCATCTTACCATTGGCCTATAAGCACTCAAAATTATTTCCTCGATGACCTCAGGTAGGAAATGAAATATTTGGGAATTATTTTTTAAAAAAGAATGTCACAAGTATGTTGGCCTCTTGCCGCTCAATATCTGTTATGGTGCAGATTATTTAGAGCAGTTTT
>NW_003856146.1:0-1649 GCF_000181295.1 Otolemur garnettii | reverse complement strand
ACGCCCTACCCTGGAACATACACATGCGTGCACAGGCACATATCCAGGTGCTTCTAGGGCCCTGGTTTGAGGGCAGGGAGCTTGGCCCTATAGACTTGGCCAAGGCGGACCCCGAGAGGTGGGGCACATCTGCCGGGTTGGCGCCAGACAGATCCTGGTTGGACAGCTGGGAGAAGAGGAGAGGTGTCAGGTGATTTCCTGATGGCCAATCAGAGGCAAAGATTTAGCCAAGCTCCGCCTTCCTCCTCCTTTCTACCAGAGCAGCACCTGCAGCCACGCTTCTCCTCTCTGAGCGAGAACGTGGCATTGTCGCCACCCAGTTACACATGGAGAAGGAGCAGAAGTCCCAGCAGGGCGAGGTGCCTGGAGGGCCAAAGAACGAGGCCACTTTTGCCTCTGGCGACGAAAACTACAGACTATGGTGAGCCTGCTTCCGCGTCCCCCTCAGGCAGCAGTGCCCTGAGCAGCAGCCCAGCAGGTTGTGCCACTGCCACCGTCGCCATTTTCAGCACCCATCAGGAGCTGGGGCTGCTCTCCACGGCCTGTGTAGAGGTGTTCAGATGTCCAGGGCAGCTGAAGTCCCAACGCAGACCTTAGATGCGTGGTGTCCGAGACCGGCGGCCTGGCCACTGTGGGGCCACCCCCAAAGGGCACTGACCAGATGAAGAGCCAGAGGAAGAACCGTCGTAGAAAGCAGTCCTTCCCTGAGCAGGATATCTGGGTTCGGAAGCTTTCAGGTCGCCACTGTCTGGCTCCTGAAGCTCCCAGACCTCAGCGTTCTGAGGTTTCCCCTTCATCTTCTCCAAGCTCTCAGGCCAGCGGCAGCCGCCATTCCCAAGCTTCTGTGTGGAGTCTGGCTTTGCGGTCAGGGCCTGCCCTCCACAGTCACGCGGCCAGGGCAGGCCCTGACCTCCACAGTCCTGCGTCTGAGCCAAGCCCTGCTCGCCAACGCCGAAGCTGCACCGCCCTGCCAGGTCCTGCTCTCCGCAGACGTGCGTGTGGCCCAGGCCCTGCCATCCACCGCTGCCGCCGCGCCACACTGCCTGGCCATGCTGTCCGACACCCTGCATCTGCACAGGCTCCTGCCCTTCACAGCCAGGTCACCCCGCCAGGCTCTGCTGTCCGCTGCCGCAACCGTGTCGCGCCGCCAGGCCCTGCTAAACTACGCAGTGCATCTGAGCCAGGCCCGGCTCTCCACGGCAGTGTCACTCCACCAGGCCCTGCTCACCGCAGCCACAGCCGCAGCCGCAGCCACAACCCCCAGCCAGGTCCTGCTCTCCAGGCCGCAGCCACAGACGCAGACACACCCGCGCCCCCCTCCGTCCTCACCCCCACCCCCCTCAGGACCTGGTCTCTTCGGCGGTGTCACCCCACCAGGCCCTGCTCTCCTTGGCCACAGCCAGCCGCCCCACTAGGCCCGGCTGAACGACACCGAGCGTCTGAGGCAGGCCCTCCTCTCTGCGGCAGTGTCACCCCACCAAGCTCTACTCACCGCAGACGCAGCCGCGATCCCCAGCCAAGCCCTGCTGAACGTCCTTGTGCATCTGTGCCAGGCCCTGCTCCCCATGGCCAGGCCAAAACAACAGGTCCCACTCTCCAATGTCAATCAGCTAGGGCAGACCCTGTTCTCCCAAGACAGAACCCCCCCC
>NW_003856145.1:0-1649 GCF_000181295.1 Otolemur garnettii | reverse complement strand
AAAAAAAAAAAAAATCAAAAACAAACAAAAAGCTGTTTTAAAGTCCTTTCTGTTATTCTAACATTGTGACAGTTCTGGTTCAGCTCTAATTGATCAACTATTCTCCTCTTTATGTGTCACATTTTCCTGCCTCTTTACATGCATGATATCCTCTGATTGGACACCTGACGTTTCAAAGTTTACCTTCTTGTGTGTCGGCTATTTTATAAGTCCTATAAGTCTTGCATTTTCTTCTGAGGTGTAGTTAAATGCCTTTTCTAAACACTTTGGTCCTTTTGGATCTTGCTCTTAAGGCTTCTTTCCTTTTTTTTTCATTTTAGTCGGTTGAGAAGTAACGATTAATTTCTCATCACTAAAGCATTATGAATTAGAAATAGTTCCAGTCTGCCTGGTGGAGACCAACACTGTTTTCTGCCCTCTGAAAGTAACAGGCCCTATTCATGACTTTCTACAATGTTTCATTTCCTAGAGTCAGCTAGTTTTTTCACAAGCATCACTGAGTAGTCCCCTGCTGAATCCTGCAGGGGGAACCCCTACCTATGCCCAGATTTCTCTCTGCCCAGATTTCTCTCTGCCCAGCTCTCTTGTCACTGGGTCTTTGTCCTGTGAACTGTCTGGACTACCCAGACACTCATCTTCACCACCTCAGTGTAGGGAGTCTACCTCAGATCCCCTTCTTGTGCATAGCCTGGAAAAAATTCTGTATCTGACAAAGTAAGCTGGGGACAAGCATAGGACTCACATTATTTGTTTCTCATCTTTCAAGAGTTGCTGGTTCTGGTGCCTATTTCCAAAGTTTGAAAAACATAATTTCATGGATTGTGTGTGTTTCTTCTTTTACTCTTATTTTGCATTGGAGAGAGGGGAAATTTCAGGCAGGAGGGTAAGTCTTGTGTCTGTTACTCCACTTTTTCCAAAAGCGGAAGTTATCTCTTTATATGTTCTTTGTTTTCAATCGGAGCTGTATCGATTTACATTTCAATGCAGTTTTCCAATTTAAATAGAAAGGCTTTTGTCTCATACTTTTTTTTTTTTTTGGCAGGAGTGGGAGGGGGCAGAGTCTCACTCTGTTGCCCTGGGTAGATTACCAGGGCATCATCGTTCACAGCAACCTCAAACTCTTGGGCTCAAGCAATCCTCTTGCCTCAGCCTCCAGAGAAGATGGGACTGCAGGCACCTGCCACAATCCCTGGCTAATTTTTCTACTTGTAGTAGAGATGGGGACTCACTCTTGTTCAGGCTGGTCTCAAAACTCTTGAACTCAACTAATCCACCCAAACTGGCCTGCCAGAGTACTGGGATTATTGGCGTGAGCCACCGTGCCACACCAATAATCAGTTTTCTTTCTTTTTTTTCCTTCCCTCTTTCCTTCTTCCTTGTCTACCTCCCTCCTTTCCTCTCTCCCTCCCCCTGTCTCTCTCTCTTTCCTTCCTTCCTTCCTTCCCTCCTTCCTTCCTTTCTCTCTCTCCCTCTCTCTCTCTCTTTCCTTTCCTCTCCTTCTTTTCTCCTGTTTACAGAGTACCTCCATTCACTGCAAGTCAGATTTCTAGGTCTCTCTGAGAGGCAGCCTAGAGGATGCATTATAGAGCTTGTTCTTTAAGGAAATTCTTAGTAGTCAAGTCTTGGAGGTATCTAGGGAGCGTGGAAGC
>NW_003856144.1:0-1649 GCF_000181295.1 Otolemur garnettii | reverse complement strand
CAGAACTGGGAAGGACTACATTCATTTGTTAATATACTCGTTATTTTTTTTTTTTTTTGAGATTTTCAAAAACTTTGTTTATTAATTTTTTTGAATAGCATTAACAAGATGGATAAATCTTGAGGACATTATGTTAAGTAGAATAATCCAGATGCAAAAAAGACATGTCTTTTCCAAACTGAAACTCTGTACCAATTGAACAATAAGTCTTCTTCACCCCCCTACCCCCATCTCTATACCTTTGCAACCTCCATTCTATTTTCTATTTCTATCATCTATTCTAGGTGCCTCTTATAAGTGGAATCATGATAATATACTCATTTGTTTAGAACCATGCCCAGTACATAGTAAATACTTGATATGTGCTCTAATGAAACAGTGAAAAAGTGTCTTCCTGTATGCCAAGTCTTGGCCAAATGTAAATTCTCAAGACCTCCCTATTTACAAAACAGTGTATAACCCATTAGACAAAAGGCCCAGGATCTCCCTGCTCTAATAGAGGCTCTGGTGCCTTTCACTCCTTCTGTGTTCCTTTCTATCTAATAAATCCTATCTTATCACTAATCTGTGTATTCCATGGGTTCATTCTTTCAATCTCTGAGACCAAGGACCTACTTCAGAAAGAAATTCTGTTAAAACTCTGGCTTCCATTTATGCTACGAAGATGTCTTTTATTGATCTTGTTATCTGTCTTAGTAGATGATTTATCTACTTTTATTGAAATGTATTTAGTTGTAATAAATCTCTCTCTCCTCCACTGCTCTTTCTCTCTTTTTCTCTACCTCTCTTCTTTCCTTCTCTCCATCTTTCCTTTTTATCTCTTCCTCTTCCTCTCTATCACTAACTCGTAAAATTCTGCTTCTTATTTGCTATTACTTCCATATATGAAAATTCTCATTTTCATCATTTCTGGAAAAAATTCAGACTTTATCTCTTCAAATCTAATCTCTGCTGTATTCTCTTTATTTTCTCCTTTTGAGATCCAAGTAGGCATATACTTCTCATTCCTTCCTCCTTTGTCATTGTGAGTCCCCATTTCCTTATGCATTTTTGCAGTTTTCTCACTAGATTCTTTAAATTTAAATTTGTTTTCCCCCTCCTAGACCTCTGTGCAACTTGTTGCTTTACTCATTTTTTTCCATTTTAATTGTATTTTTACTAATATTTTGTTTATTTTTGAATATCTCTTGTTTGCTCATTTTTGTGATTCTATACTTTATTTCTTAACTACTTTATTCATAAATGTTTTATATCTGATATTTGATTATGAGTCCAAAATGTCTCTCTATTTAATATTTTCTGTTGTTTCTCATTCATATAGCTTAATTATTTGTATTTAATCTCTAATTATGTTTGATTTTAATCTATGAAAATCATGAAAGCTCAACTGAGAGGTTTGTTGTGGGTAGATTTTTTTCTACCTGGACCCAAGAACATGATATAGACAAGGAACTATTTTACTTTCTTCCCACATCTCAGAAAAAACAGAAGGCTCAGGTTTAGATTCTCTATCTTGTCCATGCCTAAAACTTGGTCTCTAGAGCTCTCACATTGTCACATGACCTCAGTGCATCCCTTTTTCCCTTTCTTCCTTGCTTTCAGCTCTCAGATTTATGACCTGCTGTCTTTGCTTAGTTACCTTTTTTTAT
>NW_003856143.1:0-1650 GCF_000181295.1 Otolemur garnettii | reverse complement strand
AGCAACCTCCAACTCCTGGGCTCAAGCGAGTCTCCTGCCTCAGCCTCCCAAGTAGCTGGGACTACAGGCGCCCGCCACAACGCCTGGCCTTTTTTGTTGGTTGCAGCCATCTTTGTTGTTTGGCGGGCCGGGGCTGGATTCGAACCCGCCACCTTAGGTGTATGTGGCTGGCGCCTTAGTCACTTGGGCCACAGGCGCCGAGCCGAGTGGTGTATTTTCTTATCATCCCACTCTAGGCCTTTCCAGAATCTGAGCCTTCATGAGAATTTGTCAACCTTATAACTACTGAAATAGATTGGAATATGAGGGAACATTTATAACTTGTCAGAAATGCAGAATTCCCTGTGTAGCTTTGGGGCTAGGGTTGCTAGTAATTTACCAAAGTGGGACATTAGTGCCCAAATCATGTGTAAATCCTAAGAGCCACACCAAGACCTGAAATAAAGAAATATATAAAGAATATGGCAGTGTCTCCATAGCCAGGGTGCTAAGCCCAAATCAGCTCTGTATACATGTTGGCTCCCAGTTCAGGAGAAGGACCCCAGAATAATTACCTTTAAAGAAAATAGTCAGGATTCCCTTCACACCATCAGGCATTTCCTATTCAGGTATGGGCAGACTAGGGGCCCAGGATCCTGCCCATTTCTCACAATTTCTAAAATAAAAGTAAGGAATTAGTGCAAACAACTTGTGGGAGCTGGCAGCCTAGAAGTTTTTGATTTTTAAACACTTGAATTGATACACAGTCTCATTTTTACCCAGGCTGGTCTCCTGGGCTCAAGTGTTCTGCCTCAGCCACCCCAGTAGCTGGAATTACAAGCACCCCGGGCTGCCTAGAAATATTTGTAGGGTAGGCTGGCAGGTCAGAAACTTAGGAAATGCAGGTCAGAGCTGATATTGCAGGGTCAGAGAAGCAGAGTGGGACAGCAGGCTGTCTGGCAGGAGAATCCCTTCAGCTGAGCTATAGGAGGTTGCTGGGAGCAGTGATGCCACAGCACTCTACCCAAGGTGACAGCTTGAGGCTCTGTCTCAAAAAAAAAAAAAAAAAAGAAAGAAAAATTATGGTCATGAAGGTTTGAGTGACATAGGAAAATATTCATGATATAATTGGAAAAAATAGATTATTATATTTTAAATTATATTTAAAAATACCTGGAGAAAGGACTGGAAGAAAATACACCAGACTTCAGCATTCATTGCCTCTATTGATACACTCATGTATGTTTGTTTCCTTTTAAAACTGAAATATAAATTTATTAAATAAAATATTACTAAAATTTTATTAATAAGAGGAATAGTTACCAGAGGTAGAAGAGAAAAGGTTAAACACAAAATACTGATAAGCGACATCCTAATATCTGGTACTGAAGTGATTTTTGAAAAACAGGTTTTTATAAGAGACATCTGTCAGACAGCCCACTGATTGTTGCTTAGTCCAGTCTATATCACTGGGCAAATAACTAGAGTGGTGTGTACTCTGACCATCCCACTCTCCCTTTTCAGAATCTGAGTCTACATCACTGGGCAAATACAAGAGTGGTGTGTTTTCTTGTCTTTTTTTTTTTTTGAGATGGAGCCTCAAGCTGTCCCCCTGGGTAGAGTGCCATGGCATCACACTCACAGCAACCTCCAACTCCTGGGCTCAAGCGA
>NW_003856142.1:0-1650 GCF_000181295.1 Otolemur garnettii | reverse complement strand
TCGCTTGAGCCCAGGAGTTGGAGGTTGCTGTGAGTGTGATGCCATGGCACTCTACCCAGGGGGACAGCTTGAGGCTCCATCTCAAAAAAAAAAAAAGACAAGAAAACACACCACTCTTGTATTTGCCCAGTGATGTAGACTCAGATTCTGAAAAGGGAGAGTGGGATGGTCAGAGTACACACCACTCTAGTTATTTGCCCAGTGATATAGACTGGACTAAGCAACAATCAGTGGGCTGTCTGACAGATGTCTCTTATAAAAACCTGTTTTTCAAAAATCACTTCAGTACCAGATATTAGGATGTCGCTTATCAGTATTTTGTGTTTAACCTTTTCTCTTCTACCTCTGGTAACTATTCCTCTTATTAATAAAATTTTAGTAATATTTTATTTAATAAATTTATATTTCAGTTTTAAAAGGAAACAAACATACATGAGTGTATCAATAGAGGCAATGAATGCTGAAGTCTGGTGTATTTTCTTCCAGTCCTTTCTCCAGGTATTTTTAAATATAATTTAAAATATAATAATCTATTTTTTCCAATTATATCATGAATATTTTCCTATGTCACTCAAACCTTCATGACCATAATTTTTCTTTCTTTTTTTTTTTTTTTTTTGAGACAGAGCCTCAAGCTGTCACCTTGGGTAGAGTGCTGTGGCATCACTGCTCCCAGCAACCTCCTATAGCTCAGCTGAAGGGATTCTCCTGCCAGACAGCCTGCTGTCCCACTCTGCTTCTCTGACCCTGCAATATCAGCTCTGACCTGCATTTCCTAAGTTTCTGACCTGCCAGCCTACCCTACAAATATTTCTAGGCAGCCCGGGGTGCTTGTAATTCCAGCTACTGGGGTGGCTGAGGCAGAACACTTGAGCCCAGGAGACCAGCCTGGGTAAAAATGAGACTGTGTATCAATTCAAGTGTTTAAAAATCAAAAACTTCTAGGCTGCCAGCTCCCACAAGTTGTTTGCACTAATTCCTTACTTTTATTTTAGAAATTGTGAGAAATGGGCAGGATCCTGGGCCCCTAGTCTGCCCATACCTGAATAGGAAATGCCTGATGGTGTGAAGGGAATCCTGACTATTTTCTTTAAAGGTAATTATTCTGGGGTCCTTCTCCTGAACTGGGAGCCAACATGTATACAGAGCTGATTTGGGCTTAGCACCCTGGCTATGGAGACACTGCCATATTCTTTATATATTTCTTTATTTCAGGTCTTGGTGTGGCTCTTAGGATTTACACATGATTTGGGCACTAATGTCCCACTTTGGTAAATTACTAGCAACCCTAGCCCCAAAGCTACACAGGGAATTCTGCATTTCTGACAAGTTATAAATGTTCCCTCATATTCCAATCTATTTCAGTAGTTATAAGGTTGACAAATTCTCATGAAGGCTCAGATTCTGGAAAGGCCTAGAGTGGGATGATAAGAAAATACACCACTCGGCTCGGCGCCTGTGGCCCAAGTGACTAAGGCGCCAGCCACATACACCTAAGGTGGCGGGTTCGAATCCAGCCCCGGCCCGCCAAACAACAAAGATGGCTGCAACCAACAAAAAAGGCCAGGCGTTGTGGCGGGCGCCTGTAGTCCCAGCTACTTGGGAGGCTGAGGCAGGAGACTCGCTTGAGCCCAGGAGTTGGAGGTTGCT
>NW_003856141.1:0-1651 GCF_000181295.1 Otolemur garnettii | reverse complement strand
TGGTTCAGAGTAGCTATTTATAGATGATTTTACTTAACGTAATGAAGTGCCCAGAATAGGATCTGACCCAGAGTGGACAATTAGACACTTGTTAAATGGGTATCTGAATAAATAATGAACTAGGATTTAAAATTTAAATTTAATTTTTAAAAGCTTTTATGTCACTAATCTATTTCAGAATTCCATTTAAGTATAGTCTATAATGCAATTCATATTTGTCTTTCCAAAATAAGATTTATAATATATCTTTCTCAATTAAATGTTATCATCAGCTTTTACCTAAAGCTTGAAAGGTCAAGATCAGACTCTTCCCACAGTCATTAATGGCCCCAGGGTTGATACAAAGTCTCCATATAAAGTTAACAAGAATGAAATTTTGGAACTGCTAAAACTTTATAGAGCATTCCTCAGTCATCTTTAAAAGTGTTGCTTTTTTTCATGGTAAAATATTTATTTTCTCATAGATTTTGTAACATTTACTGTTGTGTATAGGTGGGTGGATGTGACTTCCTGAAAGATAGGGCAAACCTTCTCAAATCATATTATGAACCTTCTATGGATATTATGAAATGGCCATGCACTATTGAGTCTCCTGTCTGAATGTAGCTCATGCCTCTACCTGTCTTTCAAGGCCCCATGTGCTGCTTATGCTGCTATTCCAGAGATTCCACTCTAGGGAGGAGGATTTAACCAACCTTCAGGAGCAGATTCGTGGCATAGCAGCTGCCGGCAGTCACCAGCATGCACCTGTCTGCTCAGAGGCTTATATGTGACATGTTCTGTAACAGCCTCAGGGATTCTTTAAATCGGCTAAGTATTATTATAATATCTGTCTTCATGATAACAACATTGAAGTTTGGAGAGAATTAGGAATGGTTTGAATTCATGAAAATACTAGTTTTCAGGGCCAGGATATAAACACAGGTATTCTCTCCCCAGACCCAGCCTCTTTTCCCAAGAGGGCAGGGAGTTCTCTCAGAATCCCTGACATTAATAAATAAACACACTTCACGGAGCTATCGCAGGCTACATTGTTTGAACCTGGGCTTGATGGCTTTTGTTTTGTTTTTGCTTATTTAACAGTCAGCACTGATACTTCCGGAGAGTAAAAATGTCACTAGACCAAGCTTACCTCTCTGATCAAGTTGTGGGGTATCTGAACAGCATTTTACTATGGAGTGCCCTCATAATAAGGAAATCCAGGTTGTTTTCTCCATGCAAAAGGACCAGGTAGTAAAACAACAACAGGAGAAGGAGGTAGTCGAACATCATAGTCTCCCTGCAGACACAAAAGGAAAGAGAAAATTAAGGAGAAATGAGAGTGCGCCCTGCACATGTGCCACAGTGATTGTCACTAAGAGCTGAGGCTGTGCGAGTGGTGAGGACATTCCATGTTCATCTCCTTGACAGCTTTTCAGTCTTGAAATTATTAGGCTTTCACTTTTAAATAAGGAAAAAATATTTTGAAGAAGGTAAGGCTGATATTTATCTTTCTACTCTTTGTTGACAATTTTGTGGCTTATTATACACGTGGGACCAATGATTAGAGGCAGCCACTTCCCTGGGGTTAAATGTTCTTCACGACGTTCCCGTCAAGCTGTACTGTGCTCATAGTTGTGTATCATGAGGATAAATTCACAAGTCCCACCGT
>NW_003856140.1:0-1651 GCF_000181295.1 Otolemur garnettii | reverse complement strand
TGGTTCAGAGTAGCTATTTATAGATGATTTTACTTAACGTAATGAAGTGCCCAGAATAGGATCTGACCCAGAGTGGACAATTAGACACTTGTTAAATGGGTATCTGAATAAATAATGAACTAGGATTTAAAATTTAAATTTAATTTTTAAAAGCTTTTATGTCACTAATCTATTTCAGAATTCCATTTAAGTATAGTCTATAATGCAATTCATATTTGTCTTTCCAAAATAAGATTTATAATATATCTTTCTCAATTAAATGTTATCATCAGCTTTTACCTAAAGCTTGAAAGGTCAAGATCAGACTCTTCCCACAGTCATTAATGGCCCCAGGGTTGATACAAAGTCTCCATATAAAGTTAACAAGAATGAAATTTTGGAACTGCTAAAACTTTATAGAGCATTCCTCAGTCATCTTTAAAAGTGTTGCTTTTTTTCATGGTAAAATATTTATTTTCTCATAGATTTTGTAACATTTACTGTTGTGTATAGGTGGGTGGATGTGACTTCCTGAAAGATAGGGCAAACCTTCTCAAATCATATTATGAACCTTCTATGGATATTATGAAATGGCCATGCACTATTGAGTCTCCTGTCTGAATGTAGCTCATGCCTCTACCTGTCTTTCAAGGCCCCATGTGCTGCTTATGCTGCTATTCCAGAGATTCCACTCTAGGGAGGAGGATTTAACCAACCTTCAGGAGCAGATTCGTGGCATAGCAGCTGCCGGCAGTCACCAGCATGCACCTGTCTGCTCAGAGGCTTATATGTGACATGTTCTGTAACAGCCTCAGGGATTCTTTAAATCGGCTAAGTATTATTATAATATCTGTCTTCATGATAACAACATTGAAGTTTGGAGAGAATTAGGAATGGTTTGAATTCATGAAAATACTAGTTTTCAGGGCCAGGATATAAACACAGGTATTCTCTCCCCAGACCCAGCCTCTTTTCCCAAGAGGGCAGGGAGTTCTCTCAGAATCCCTGACATTAATAAATAAACACACTTCACGGAGCTATCGCAGGCTACATTGTTTGAACCTGGGCTTGATGGCTTTTGTTTTGTTTTTGCTTATTTAACAGTCAGCACTGATACTTCCGGAGAGTAAAAATGTCACTAGACCAAGCTTACCTCTCTGATCAAGTTGTGGGGTATCTGAACAGCATTTTACTATGGAGTGCCCTCATAATAAGGAAATCCAGGTTGTTTTCTCCATGCAAAAGGACCAGGTAGTAAAACAACAACAGGAGAAGGAGGTAGTCGAACATCATAGTCTCCCTGCAGACACAAAAGGAAAGAGAAAATTAAGGAGAAATGAGAGTGCGCCCTGCACATGTGCCACAGTGATTGTCACTAAGAGCTGAGGCTGTGCGAGTGGTGAGGACATTCCATGTTCATCTCCTTGACAGCTTTTCAGTCTTGAAATTATTAGGCTTTCACTTTTAAATAAGGAAAAAATATTTTGAAGAAGGTAAGGCTGATATTTATCTTTCTACTCTTTGTTGACAATTTTGTGGCTTATTATACACGTGGGACCAATGATTAGAGGCAGCCACTTCCCTGGGGTTAAATGTTCTTCACGACGTTCCCGTCAAGCTGTACTGTGCTCATAGTTGTGTATCATGAGGATAAATTCACAAGTCCCACCGT
>NW_003856139.1:0-1651 GCF_000181295.1 Otolemur garnettii | reverse complement strand
TGACTTTCACAGGCTCCCTGTTACCCCTCCACCCTCAGGTAGTTTCCAAAGTTTTCAGAGCCTCAGAACCCTTTCTGCAAAAAAAAAAAAAAAAAAAAAAGTATATATATATCTGAAAAGTACAATGGCCTGAAAGAAAAACAGAATGCCTCTGGGTGACTCAAGTTTGGAAGCTCAGGACAGGTCTACCTCTATTTCTCTGATGATGGCACAGCACCTGGAGGCACCCGTACAACTACCCTAGAAAGCTTACTTTGAAAACCACTGAACTACAAGTTCAGGGCCAAGCCCCATAGCCTGGCCTTCCAGGTTCTCCATGGAAGGGCTCCTGCTGCCTCTCAATCTCAGCTCTCCAGTAAGTCCTACGGGCTCCAGGCACCCTAAAATGCAACTCTTCAAAGGTGTCCTCAACTTTCCTGACTCTAGGCCTCTGTTCAAAGTGACCTCTTCACCACTCAGTGGCCAAAGCCCAGGCTAGGGGGAACGAGGGTTGATTGGTAGGGGTTCATGGGAGTCCTTAGCTCCACTGCAAAAGGGAGGGAAGTAGCCAGGGCCAGATGCTCCTCACCATTGCACATAGGTATCCAGGGATCCTGAACGCAGTGGGATGAGGTCCTGAGCTTCCTTCACCCAGAAGTGCAGCTCCCCGCTTGGGGGCTGTCCGGCGCCTGTGGAGAGGCTCTACTCAAGCCCACCCCACCGACAGAGTCCACCCGCGCGAAGGACAGGAGTCTCCCGCCTCCCAGAGTCCATCCAGGTTGGCTTCAGGAGGGGCGGTCACTCACCCTCTGAGCCGGCAGGGACGTACTTGAGGGACAGGGAGAGCAGCCCACGGCTGGGAAGCTCATCGGGAGAGGGTGGAACCTGCGAAAGGCGGGTTCGTCATGCGGCGTGGGTGGGGCCTCTAGAGAAGGACCCTAGGGATCCTAGCAGCCCCAGGCCAGGAAGGGTCAGTAAAGGTATGAGGCGAGGGGATGGGGTGAGGGTTTGAGGGAGAGACTGTAGAAGGTGGACTCTGAGAGGGCTGCGGGAAAGTGATGGTGGGAGATCTAGCCGTGGGTCTCCCCACGAGGCCCTGCTGGCTCACCCGGGGCCGCAGGGGGAGCCAGGTAGGCTCAGAGTCCCAGTTCCACGTGTCCAGGGGCACTTCGACTTCGCCCAAAAAGATGTTGCGACCCAGGCTTTCACGGTGCCACACGGACAAGCTCAGCACGCGGCCCCGGAGCTCAGCCTGAGGGATGGAGTACTGGGGACAGGAGGCGCTTTTTAGTGCAGCTCTGTTGGCGCCCTGGAGTCAAGTGCTCAGTGTGCTGAGCGGAATGGAACCCTGGGGACTTCAAGGGGGCCTGGACTATCGCTACGCTTACCACAATACTAACACACTGGGCTGGTCCGAAGGTCCTGAGTTATCGTCATTGTTCACCGTCAGTTACAAATGGAACTCTTTGTTCTCCTCCCGTCTAGATTCTTTCTTTCTTTTCTTTCATTCTTTCCTGCTTCCTTCTTTCTCTTCTTTTTTTTTTTTTGAGACAGAGTCACTTTGTTGCCCTCAGCAGAGTATCATGACATCACAGCTCACAGCAACCTCAAACCCTTGAGCTCAAGCGATTCTCTTGCCTCAGCCTCCCAAGTAACTGGGACTACAGGCGCC
>NW_003856138.1:0-1652 GCF_000181295.1 Otolemur garnettii | reverse complement strand
CCCACTCACTGAGCCACAGGTGCAGCCCTATCTAGCCCAGTGTCTTTCAACCTTTTTTACCTCACGGCACACTTGAACCTTTCATGAAACTTCTACAGCACACTTAAAGTATGTTGATATAAAGAAAACGAGTAATTAAAAAAAAAAAGAATATAATTATTGCGCTTTGAACTTCCTTCGAAAATAATTAAATTCATGATCTTTAAAATTTTTCATGGCACAGCTAAGATCCTTTCAGAGTATAGCAGTTGAAAATCACTGCTGGGGATGGATGGACATATATATATATGTGACTGTATACATAGATAGATAAGATAAAATGTATGGATGAATGGATAGATAGATAAGATATATGGATGGATGGATGGACGGACAGACAGATGATAGAAGATATGGACGGGTAGATAAGAAAAGATAAGATGGATAACGGAGATAGATAATAGATTGGTGAATAGATAGATAAGATGGATGGATGGGTAGATAGATAAAATGGATGGATGGACGGATGAATGGGTGGATCGATAGATAGATGACATAGATAGATAGATGAAATGGATGGATAGATAGATAGATAGATAGATGAGATGGATAGATAGACCGATGAGATGGATGAATGGATAGATAGATAGATGAGGTGGATAGATAAACAGATAGATAGATAGATAGATAAGATGGATGGATAGATGAGATGGATGAATGGATGGATAGACAGATGAGATGCATAGATAAATAGATAGATAGATGAGATAGATAGATAGATAGATAGATAGATAAGATGGATAGATAGACAGATGAGATAGACAGATACATAACACAGATGGATAGATAGATAAATAAGATGGATAAATGAGATGGATAGATAGATGAGACTGATAGATAAATAAGATAGATAGATAGATAGATAGATAGATAGATGAAATGGATGGATAGATAGACAGATGAGATAGATAGATAAGATGGATGGATAGACAGATGAGATGGATGGATGGATGGATAGATAGATGAGATAGATAGATAGATAGATAGATAGATAGATAGATAGATGAGATGGATGGATAGATAGATGAGGTGGATGGATAGATAGATGAGATAGACAGATAGATAGATAAGACAGATGGATAAATGAGATGGATAGATGGATAGATAGATGAGACTGATAGATAAATCAGATGGACAGATGAATAGATAGATAGATGAGACAAATTGATAGATAGATAAATAAGATGGATAGATAGGATGGATAGACAGATGAGACAGACAGATAGATGAGACAGATGGATAGATAGATAAGATGGATAGACAGATAAATGAGATGGATAGACTGACAGGTAAATAAGATGGATAGATGGATAGACAGATGTGTTTGATAGATAGAAGTAGATAGATGAAATACAAAGGGATCAATATACATGAACATAAATTACAGCTTTTATGCCGCTGGTCAGACTGTACTTTCTCTTTTTGTTATTTGTCATAGTATTTTTCTAGGGTTTTGCATAAAACATTCTGTTTTCCATACGCATTCTAATGCATTTTATTTAAAAGCAGCTGCACTGTTGATCAAACAGACAGCTAGAATTAAAAATCAAGAAAGGTGGCTCGGCGGCTGTGGCTCAAGCGGCTAAGGCGCCAGCCACATACACCTAAGGTGG
>NW_003856137.1:0-1652 GCF_000181295.1 Otolemur garnettii | reverse complement strand
TCAAATTCAGCCCAGGCCTGCCAAACAACAATGAGTGACAACTACAACCAAAAAATAGCTGGGCATTGTGGCGGGCGCCTGTAGTCCTAGCTATTTGGGAGGCTGAGGCAAGAATATTGCTTAAGCCCAAGAGTTTGAGGTTCCTGTGAGCTGTGACACCACAGCACTTTACTAAGGGTTACATAGTGAGACTGTATCTCAAAAAAAAAAAAAAAAGAAAGAAAGAAAAAAATTATGTAACCTAGAATAAATAATACCTGGGTCTAAATGCTAATTTATACACATTAATTTATTTATTCCTTCCAAAAACCCAGTAAAGCAGGTACTATTACTATTCCCATGGAATTGAGGAGGAAATTAAGTGGTTAAGTGATTTGCCTAACAAAGATCTTACAACTAGGAGGAAGAAGGGATTTGAACCAAGAAATCTAATGCGGGTCTTCTTTTCTAACCACTCTGCTCTGCTGATACAGACATGCTTTTTGCATTTGCAAATTACAGTTATATGGGTTAGCTGACATAACTAAAGTCAAAATTAACATCCAGAGGTAACAAGCTAGAAAAATAGTAGGCAATTATTGATGAATATGAGAGCCTATAATTAGGTTAGAAATAATTCAAGAAGAAAATGAAGAAGAAATCTGATTTGCTGGTTATTTAAAAACCAGGTTTTAGGGCCAAGCATGGTAGTTCATGCCCGTAATCCTAGCACTCTGGGAGGCCGAGGCAGGTGAATTGCCTGAGCTCACGAATTCAAGACTAGCCTGAGCCAGAATGAGACCTCCTCTCTCAAAATAGCCAGACACGGGTGCCGCCTGTGGCTCAAAGGAGTAGGGCACCGGCCTCATATACTGGAGGTGGTGGGTTCAAACCCAGCCCTGGCCAAAAACTGCAAAAGAAAAAAAAACGTCAGGAGTGGTGGAGAGGTCCCAGAAAACCCTTCAGGGAGTTACTATAAGGCCATATTTGCACTTCTCAAATAACTGGCCTTAGAGGGAAAAGAGGAAGGGCACACCCTGTGATTTCATATTCTCTACCCTGAATTTAAATTTCAAACCTGTAGGTATTAGGCAAGGCCAGTGAGACTGGCACAAGTTACATTAGTGAGGATAAACACTTGCGCTTATCACAAGAAAAATAACTTGTGTACTGGGCAAAATATACATAGTCACCTCCCTCAGTTTGCTTCTAACTAAACAAACATGCACCAAGAGCTGCCAACCTGCACAAAAGTGTGAAAATCCTAATAAGGAAGGAGGTACTTTACTCAAGGAATATGTCTCTCTGAAGTAAAAGAAGAGGTTACTCCAGTTTTAAGACTGACATGAGGCTCAGGCGCCTGTGGCTCAGTGAGTAGGGTGCTTTCCACATACACAGGCTGGCAGGTTTGAGCCCAGCTCAGGCCTGCTAAACAATAATGATAACTCCAACCAAAATACAGCTGGGCGTTGTGGCAGGCACCTGTAGTCCCAGCTACTCGGGAGGCTGAGACTAGAATCACTTAAGCCCAAGAGTTTGAGGTTGCTGTGAGCTGGGACTCCAAGGCACTCTACCAAGGGTGACATAGTGAGACTGTATCAAAAAATAATAAGACTGGTGGCTTGGCACCTGTGGCTCAAGCGGCTAAGGCACCAGCCACATACACCTAAGGT
>NW_003856136.1:0-1652 GCF_000181295.1 Otolemur garnettii | reverse complement strand
ACTTGGAACAACCTCCATCAAATACTTAAGATTTAAACCTTGGGTGAGAACCTCAAAGACGTTAGAGATATCACTCCCCAAACAGACCCCAAATGGGGACTTAACTCTCTGAACACAGTCCCTAAGTATCCCAAACTCAAATTTTGGAAAAGGCCCTAAATGAGTTCAGAAACCTCATTTCCTGAACACAGACCACCAATTACCTCAGACTTAAACCTTGGACCACAACTCCAAAGAATTCAGGGACTTACACCATAGATACAGATCCTCAAACTTCAGGTTCAAAGCTTGGAACACATACCCTCAAAGAATTGAAAGAATTCTCAACCTGAACATAGACAACAATATCAGAGATTCAAATCTCAGAAAACAGACCCTCAGAGATTTTTTAGGAACCTTAAACACAGATGCCTCAAACAACAAATACTGAAATTTTCAATACAGACCTTTTTTTTTTGAGACAGAGCCTCAAGCTGTCCCCCTGGGTAGAGTGCCGTGGCCTCACAGCTCATAGCAACCTCCAACTCCTGGGCTCAAGTGAGTCTCCTGCCTCCGCCTCCCAAGTAGCTGGGACCACAGGCGCCCGCCACAACGCCCAGCTGTTTTTTTGGTTGCAGCCATCATTGTTGTTTGGCGGTCCTGGGCTGGGGATTCGAACCCGCCACCTTAGGTGTATGTGGCTGGCACCTTAGCCACTGAGCCACAGGCGCCGAGCCCGGAAATCATATTTGTAAGACACATGTCCAGGGCTGAGATTGACGTGTAGCACCATCCTGGCAGGACTGGTTATTTATGACTGATATTCATGCTTATTGGACAGGGCCAGTGCCTGATGTGGAGATGCCTGTGACATATCTGTTGTTGAATAATTTGACTACCCTCCCTAAATGTTTCCTTAGTGTAACGCACAACTTCTTTTCCTTTCTGATCCTCTGAGTGAGGTCAACATTTTCTATAGTTGACACTACAGAATCAATATCAGGGATGTGTTAGAACAAAGATATTCGGATTCTTTTTCTTTTTTTTTAGGAGAGAGAATCTCACTCCATCACCCGCATAGAGTGCTGTGGCGTCAGGCATCATAGCTCACAACAACCCTAACCTTTTGCGCTCATGAGATCCTCTTGCCTCAGCCTCCCGAGTAGCTGGGACTACAGGGACTCCTACAACACCCAGCTAGTTTTTTATTTTTAGTGGAGACAAGGTCTTGCTCTTGCTCAGGCTGGTCTTGAATTCCTGAACTGAAGCAATCTTGGCATCTCAGAGTGCTAGAATTACAGGTGTGAGCCACTGTGCCTGGCCATATTCAGATATATTGCCATTGATTTATAGTCCTCTTTTTTTTTTTTTTGAGACAGAGCCTCAAGCTGTTCCCCTGGGTAGAGTGCCATGACATCACAACTCATAGCAACTTCCAACTCCTGGGCTGAAGCCAGTCTCCTGCCTCTGCCTCCCAAGTAGCTGGACCACAGGTGCCCGCCACAACGCCCGGCTATTTTTTTTTTTTTTTTTTGGTTGCGGCCTTCATTGTTGTTTGGCGGGCCCAGGCTGGATTTGAACCTGCCACCGTAGGTGTATGTGGCTGGCACCTTAGCCACTTGAGCCACAGGCGCCAAGCCTGATTTATAGTCCTCTTAAAGTTAGGTAGCTTT
>NW_003856135.1:0-1652 GCF_000181295.1 Otolemur garnettii | reverse complement strand
TAAATTTTCAAATAAAATATTTAGTAAAACATCAAAGATGATAAAGTGTCTCTCTAAACAATATAAGAGCCAGGAATCACAGACCCCAAAACAATAGTAACAGCACCAAAGGTCCTCTCCATATTGAAGTTAACAGAGGTTAACAGTAACTATGTTTACAGTGTTCAGGGTGATAAAAACTAATCTTAAAAAGATCAATGAGAAGAATCTAGAGACATTACATAGGTTAAAAAAATCCATTAGAAATGATAAAACTGGAAAGACATTAACAAAACAAGAACTCAAAGGATGGATTTAACAGCAGATTAGATAGAGCTAAAGAGAAAATTAGTGAATTTCAAGATGAGTCAGAAGAAATTGTACACAATGAAACATGAAAGAAAAAAATATGGAACATATAAAATAGAGAGTAAGAGGAAAAAGAAAGAACGAAATTCTAACATACTTTTATTAAGTAGTGGAATTCCAGAAAAAGAGACAAGAATTAGTGGAATTCCAGAAAAAGAGACAAATGGAAGCAGAGGCAATAATTAAACAAGTAATATTCAAAAGGTAAAGCATATCAACCCACAGACTTAAGAAGCCCATTGAAGTTAAAGCCAGAAAAACTAAACAAAATTCCTATTTGCAACGTAATAGTCAAACAGCAAGAAGTTAAAGAAAGCTTGGGAATTTTAAAAGAAGCCAGGGGGAAAAGTCATTTTCCCATCAAAGAAATGACATTTAATTACCCAACATTTTAAACACAACACCAAAAAGTGGAATAAATAAATAAATAATAAAAATTAAAAAAAATAAAATGAAAAGGGAACTATATCATCAAAGTACTGAAAGCAAATTACTGAAAGAATTCTACACTTTCAAAGATGTAAAATCTAACAGATCATGCTACCATTTGACTCACTAAGAAATTCCAAATATGGTTTTCAAGAAGGAAAATTATTTCAAGTGGAAGTAGAGATATAGCAAGCAATAAAGATATGTTCATAAAAATTTTCATAACACATTTTGATCAAAGCCCCAAATTGGAATAACTCAAATGCCCACCAACAATAGAATGAATAATCAAATTGTGATTTATTCATCTGGAAAGTATGAAAGAATGAAGATGAATAATTGTCAGACTGTGCCACAGCATGATAAATCTTACAGATGCAGAATAAGCATGAACAAAAACAATAACAAAAGCCCAAACGTAAGAAAATACAGGCTGTATAATACCATTTATATAAGATTCAAAAAGGCAAGAGTAAATTACATTATTTGGGAATGTGTAACCATAGAGCAAAACTAATAAGAAAAGCAAGAAATCCAATATGAGAAAGCAACAATTGGGGTATGTCTTGGTTTCTGGCTATGTTCAAATTAAGCTGTTCATTTACATTTTATGTGTGCTTTCATGGCAAAATTATATTTAATAATAATTTTCAATCTTAAAGAAAGGCCAACTTCCAAACTCCTAAGCAGCCTTTAGGATGAATTACTAGAGAATATATTGAGTTCTCTTTGCAATTAACAAAATTCTTCAAACTATGATTTTCCATTAGCATTCTAATGACCTAAAGACAAGTATGTGTGCTGAGAATATAAACACACGTGCTTGTTTGTGTAAATTATACACAACTTTACCTCTTAGAATCAAGAGTTTCAAG
>NW_003856134.1:0-1652 GCF_000181295.1 Otolemur garnettii | reverse complement strand
AAAGCTACCTAACTTTAAGAGGACTATAAATCAGGCTTGGCGCCTGTGGCTCAAGTGGCTAAGGTGCCAGCCACATACACCTACGGTGGCAGGTTCAAATCCAGCCTGGGCCCGCCAAACAACAATGAAGGCCGCAACCAAAAAAAAAAAAAAAAAATAGCCGGGCGTTGTGGGGGGCACCCGTGGTCCAGCTACTTGGGAGGCAGAGGCAGGAGACTGGCTTCAGCCCAGGAGTTGGAAGTTGCTATGAGTTGTGATGTCATGGCACTCTACCCAGGGGAACAGCTTGAGGCTCTGTCTCAAAAAAAAAAAAAAGAGGACTATAAATCAATGGCAATATATCTGAATATGGCCAGGCACAGTGGCTCACACCTGTAATTCTAGCACTCTGAGATGCCAAGATTGCTTCAGTTCAGGAATTCAAGACCAGCCTGAGCAAGAGCAAGACCTTGTCTCCACTAAAAATAAAAAACTAGCTGGGTGTTGTAGGAGTCCCTGTAGTCCCAGCTACTCGGGAGGCTGAGGCAAGAGGATCTCATGAGCGCAAAAGGTTAGGGTTGTTGTGAGCTATGATGCCTGACGCCACAGCACTCTATGCGGGTGATGGAGTGAGATTCTCTCTCCTAAAAAAAAAGAAAAAGAATCCGAATATCTTTGTTCTAACACATCCCTGATATTGATTCTGTAGTGTCAACTATAGAAAATGTTGACCTCACTCAGAGGATCAGAAAGGAAAAGAAGTTGTGCGTTACACTAAGGAAACATTTAGGGAGGGTAGTCAAATTATTCAACAACAGATATGTCACAGGCATCTCCACATCAGGCACTGGCCCTGTCCAATAAGCATGAATATCAGTCATAAATAACCAGTCCTGCCAGGATGGTGCTACACGTCAATCTCAGCCCTGGACATGTGTCTTACAAATATGATTTCCGGGCTCGGCGCCTGTGGCTCAGTGGCTAAGGTGCCAGCCACATACACCTAAGGTGGCGGGTTCGAATCCCCAGCCCAGGACCGCCAAACAACAATGATGGCTGCAACCAAAAAAACAGCTGGGCGTTGTGGCGGGCGCCTGTGGTCCCAGCTACTTGGGAGGCGGAGGCAGGAGACTCACTTGAGCCCAGGAGTTGGAGGTTGCTATGAGCTGTGAGGCCACGGCACTCTACCCAGGGGGACAGCTTGAGGCTCTGTCTCAAAAAAAAAAGGTCTGTATTGAAAATTTCAGTATTTGTTGTTTGAGGCATCTGTGTTTAAGGTTCCTAAAAAATCTCTGAGGGTCTGTTTTCTGAGATTTGAATCTCTGATATTGTTGTCTATGTTCAGGTTGAGAATTCTTTCAATTCTTTGAGGGTATGTGTTCCAAGCTTTGAACCTGAAGTTTGAGGATCTGTATCTATGGTGTAAGTCCCTGAATTCTTTGGAGCTGTGGTCCAAGGTTTAAGTCTGAGGTAATTGGTGGTCTGTGTTCAGGAAATGAGGTTTCTGAACTCATTTAGGGCCTTTTCCAAAATTTGAGTTTGGGATACTTAGGGACTGTGTTCAGAGAGTTAAGTCCCCATTTGGGGTCTGTTTGGGGAGTGATATCTCTAACGTCTTTGAGGTTCTCACCCAAGGTTTAAATCTTAAGTATTTGATGGAGGTTGTTCCAAGT
>NW_003856133.1:0-1653 GCF_000181295.1 Otolemur garnettii | reverse complement strand
AGGATATCATGAAGAGAGTTGATTCATAGATTTAATTCAATAAAATGTGATTTAATTAAAAAAATACATTTGGGCTTCTACTTATTTGCTTAAGCTCTAATACTTTTGGGCCACACAACTTTTAAGTTCAGAGAAATATTATATTAAAAGGTATAATTTATAAGGGAACACATGTAAATTACTATCAATTGTGTTCTACTGGAGACTTGGGATTCACTCTTTTCATAAAGAAATCAAGACTGTTTCTTCAGTTGATTTAAAATCTTTAATTACAGCTCTATTTCTCCTTTAGTTTTTTCTACAGTATAAAACTGTAAGAGTAATGAACTCACACACTGCCAAGAAAGTTGTCAAGATGTTTTTGTCAATTCTAAGAATAACTGTGAGTTACTCTGCTAGATGATCTTAATTAGAAACACACTGATATTTTAATTTTATAGTAATCTTATCCCTTTCATCAGAGGATGCCTCTTTTCTTATTATTAAATCATAACAGTGTACATTAATACTATCATGGGGTACTATAGTCGAAACGCTATATGCTTCTGGCCAAAAAAGCTGTTTGAGAGAGAGCAGTGAAAAGACTTTGTGCAGGCATACTTAAGAGACTGAGGCAGAATCCCATGTAGCCAAGTTATTTAAGGGCCTAACATGACCAAGGCTTTGGCTGGAATAGCATTTCCAGACTGCGTTAAGGAATTAAGGTTGACTTTATAAGGCCTATGAAAAAGCCCTTTGGAAAACAGGCCAGATACCCATCAGTAACCTTTCCTGATCTGTGGTAAGCGACGATGGTCACTTACTGACGGGTCTGGGAATGGAATAACCTTTCCTGCTCTGCTGTAAGTGACGAAGGTCGCTTGCTGACAGGTCTGGGAATGGTAATGTCATACAGGTATCTAATGGCACAGATGAAACGTGGGCTCCTGAAAGGCTTTTGAGAAGTCCAGCTTGAGAAATTCTTCTAAAGACTCCAGCAAAACCCACCCTGACTTAAGTCCTATATGGGAGCAGAGGTTTACACACAAATTCCTCTATGCCCAAGAAATTTCTCTATGCCTTGCTTAAAGGTTGGAAGTAACGGCCTCCAAATGGCATGGTCAGTAATGCCAATAAGAAAAAGAAGGGGGAAATATAGGTGAAACACCTAAATCCTCTCTTTCTCCCATAGCCTCAGGCTTCATCAGATAAGAACAAAGAAAGTAATAACTGACAACATGTTCTTCATTAAATTATGTTAAACTGGATTATATTGAAAGGATTGTGCTTAAAGGTGTATGTTGGGTGGATTAACAGATGACAAGGGAGGAGCTACTTACAGGGCAGGTGGTCATAAACTGTTTAAATCGATCAATGAGATCATTGCTGCATTGTGCTCCTGTACAAAATTCCCTATATAAGCCAACTGCAATATTCCCTATATAAGTCAACTGCAAAGAAGCTTGCCATTTTGCCTGAGCGAGCAAATGGTCACCTCTACTTAAAACACAATTTCAATAAGTGTGCTTATTCTTCGCAACATTTATTTTCTGTGAGACCCTTATGGCAACAGGGTACAGTGTACTGTTTCTGTATACAATTTGAAGTACTTTCATCTGACTGGTTAACATAGCCTTCATGTCTTTTTCTTAGTTATTGTGTTAAGACATTTAT
>NW_003856132.1:0-1654 GCF_000181295.1 Otolemur garnettii | reverse complement strand
AGCAGCCATCCAAATAACTGTCTTCATGTACTTCATTGAATTAAATATCAATTATAGCAGATACACATATAGGTCAAAAGAAAAGAACGGATAGCCTAGAAATAAACCCTTGTCTATTTGGTCAAATGAATTTCAACAAGGGTGCCAAGACCACATAATGAGAAAAGACTTTTTGACAAATGGTGTTGGGGGTACATACAAGAAACGATATCCATGTACAAAACAATGAATTTGGATTCTTGCCTTATAATAAATATCATGTATTAACTCAAAGCTCATTAAAAACCTCAATGTAAGACCTAAACCTATAAAACTTCTACAGAGAAACATTTCAGGACATGAGACTTGGCTTGATGTCTGAACATGCCTCCAAACACACACACAACAAAGGCAAAATGAGGCAAATGGAACCATAACGCTTAAAAACTTCTGCAAATTACAAAAATTTCTAAAGATACAATCAACAGAGTAAAAAGGCCACCAATAGAATGGGAGAAAATATTTGCAAATCACGTGTTTGATGAGAGGTTAATATCCAGAATATGTAAAGCACTTCTACAACTGAATGACAAAAAGATAGATAACTGACATTATTCAGACCTTAGCATCAGCCAAAGTAACTTTGGAGAAATGTTTGATGGTTTAGATAACCTGATTTCAAGGCAGTGTAAAGGCTCAGTAGTCAGGACGAAAAGATACTGAAGTAAAGATAGACCCATAAATTAATTGAAAGAACAGAGAGTCCAGATATAGACCAGCACTTATATGGAAAATTGATTTTCAAAAAAAGTGCCAAGGTATATAAATAGTGGAAAATGAATATTTCCAAAAAAGTGATGATGAAACTACTATGTCTGTATATGGAAAAAAATCTTCACAATTTCTTCATATCACTATTCATTATAGTTCTAGAAGTTCTACCCAATGCAGTCAGGCAAAAGAAGGAAATAAAGGGCATCCAAATGGGAGCAGAGGAGGTCATACTCTCACTCTTTGCTGATGATATGATCTTATACTTGGAGAACCCTAAAGACTCAACCACAAGACTCCTGGAAGTGATAAGAAAACAAACAAACAAACAAACAACCAGTAATGTCTCAGGATGTAAAATCAATGTCTTCAAATCAGTAGCCTTTGTATATGCCAACAACAGCCAAGTTGAGAAGCTACTCAAGGACACAATTCCCTTCACAATAGCTTTAAAAAAAAAGAAATATCTAGGACTATACCTAACTAAAGAGGTGAAGGAACTCTACTAGGAAAATTATGAAACCCTAAGAAAAGAAATAACAGAAGATAACCAAATAGAAAATTATGAAACCCTAAGAAAAGAAATAACAGAAGATAACAAATGGAGAACATACCATGCTCATGGCTGGGAAGAACCAACACTGTTAAAATGTCTGTATTTCCCAAAGCAATCTACAGATTCAGTGCAATCCCCACTAAAATACCAACATCATACTTTGAAGAACTAGAAAAAATGGTACTTCGTTTGGTATGGAACCAGGAAAAGCCCATGTAGCCAAGGTTATTCTTAGTAATGAAAACAAAGTGGAGGTTTCACCCTATCAGACTTCAGGTTACATTACAAGTCCACAGTAATCAAAACAGCATGGTGTTGGCAGAAAAATAGAGACATAGACATTTGGAA
>NW_003856131.1:0-1655 GCF_000181295.1 Otolemur garnettii | reverse complement strand
TATGATTTCTGATACATTTTCTTTTGGGGGATAAAATATGATATAAAGCCCTCAAAGAATATAAATGATTCTATTATAATTGAAAGTTACTTGAAATTACATGAATTGAACAAGCTTTTATTATTTTCCAAAACTTTGTTTTGGTAATTTTTTTTTTAATGTCCCAGGTTTGTGTATAGCAGTTTCTCATTATCAGGAACGAGTCCCGTTGCTTTTGCCCTGATTGCTTTTACTATTAATAAATATGTCTGACCTTAGCAAACTATTAAAGTAGTAACTTTTGAGATACTCTATAATTTTCCTTCAGATTAAAATAATGAAGGTTAAAGTTAACTCTTTGATGAAATTTTTTCCTATTCAGTCTGCAGAATCTAGTTGGAAAAAAGATTGTGACGTATTCATTATGTCATCAAACTAGAGCCATGTTTTGTGAACCATCTTTGTTAGGATGTGTGGTTTCTCTCCGTGCAGTAGTGGTAAACTTCATATAAACAATCACATTATTTCATGTGACTTCAGTGCCCTTGTATTCCATAGCACACTGAAGAGGTTTCTCATGGTCTTCCTTCTCCCTCTCTCTCCCTACTCCTTCCATCTCCATTCATTTTCCTGTCTTAGAGGTAAAACTCACCAAAGAATGTACATT
This sequence comes from Otolemur garnettii, assembly GCF_000181295.1. NCBI lineage: Eukaryota > Metazoa > Chordata > Mammalia > Primates > Galagidae > Otolemur > Otolemur garnettii. The sequence goes on along the minus strand of NW_003856131.1, from coordinate 1,009 downwards.
CTAGGCTGGTAGAATGTGCATACTTTAGGTTTGTATGTTACATTGTCCAAAGCCCTTTAATTCATCATTAGTAAACTGAATTTAGTTATGATACGGAAGTTTTCAGTTGATCTGTAGGAACTGGTCAGAAACTTGGTGAAGTACTGGGCCTTGTTACATAGGCCTCTTGTTCAGTGAAACTGTATTCAGAGTTTTGGTAGTTGGAACACTCGATATTTAAACAGGCCTTGAGAATTTTGAAAATAGTATGAGAAACCTCATCTTTTTTACTTTGCTTGCAGTAAGTTGAGGAAATCTCTTATTCCCCAGGAGAGATGGCAAAGACAAGTGCTGTAGCCAGAGTCCTGTGTCAGAGTTAGAGAAATGGAATGAGAAAATAGAAAATGGGATTTCATTGAATTTTTTCAGTATTATATGGAAATTTTATGCTTTTGTGGAAACAAAACCAGTTCATTTTTTAAATCAGTTTTAATTTTTATTAACTGCATATAGATAATGACTTTGTGAAGGATATGTATTGTGTGCAAAAATTAAGATATTGGCTAAGAGTTAACTACACTATTTTTCTAAATTGTTAGGTGCAGTCTAGCGATTATTTTTAAATATTTTTAGGAAAGTTCATTTTTTAAAATTTTGTTTCTAAAGGCCAATATATGTTGCAGAACTAGTATATTTGTGTGAGACACTATGGTGCCAGAACATATCAGTAAACACCTCCATGAATAAGGCATGTAATATTTTCCAGAATTATAAAAAATCATTTCTAAATAGAACCAAAATAAGTACAGTTTACTTTTAGTGACCTCACCTCCCCAGCTCCTAGCCTTCTCTTTTCTTCTTCTTTGCCCTTTTTAAAAGGATAGTTCCCCTTAAAATTGAGTTTGAGCATCACATTTGTAGAAGCAGTGACTAATCTTGTATTCCTCAGCTGCCCCTGTGCCCTCTACCCTATGACCATCTCTCCTGCCATTGACATTCTCCTTCTCTCTCTGCTTCTCTTCCCTAGCCT
>NW_003856130.1:0-1655 GCF_000181295.1 Otolemur garnettii | reverse complement strand
AAAGGTCCTGGGCACTGTCCATGACTGTGACCACCTCAGGCCCATCAGCAAGTGGGCAGATGGTCAGGGGCTTGTCACCAGAGGACCAAAGGCAAAAGAGGGGCCGGAGAGGACCAGAGAATGATGTTTTGGAGAATGTATAGATATGAGATCCATTAGTCATGTTGTAGAAGTAGACATTTCTTGAATCATAGTCTAGGAAAATGCCAACCCGGTGGATGGGATTTGACATTAGAAGAGGGGTCCGGTGAGGGTTGATGGCCCAGTACTGATTTTTGTACAACTCCAAAGCCCAGAATCCATTCTTAGGAATTATGGGATCAAATCCTTTCCTCTTCACATTCTCGCTGCACACGCCAACCACCCAGTCAATTCTGTCTCCAACCTCTACTTCCCAATAATGTCTCCCTGAGACAAAGGCCTCACGGCCCAACACACAGGGCCAGGAATCAAATCTCTCTGAGTTCTCAGGCCATGTCTGACATGAATCTTCCAGATGAACAGATTTTAAGTCATCGTGAAGAAGGAGGTTGGGATGAGCCGTGTCTGGATCCAGAGTCACATCAACTGGAGACAAAGAGAGAACAAGTCTGAGCATCAGTGAATGTCAGAGATTACAAGAGCTGTCTTTCCTTCTTGAAGTAATAGAGTACTATTTCAGGAGTTGACAAGTCTCCTCAGAGGGAGAGCTGTTTGAGTGTCTCCATATCCCCCAGGCTTCCTTTCTTACCAGCAGCCAGATGGTGACTGCCCCAATGGGCAGTGCCCAATAAAGCCCTGTCAGAGAAGGCTTATCTCCTAGTCATCTTCCAACATTTCTGTATGTGCCTCAAGGAAAGTGTTGAGGAGGCTGGGCATGGTGGCTCACGCCCATAATCCTAGCATTCTGGGAGGCTGAGGAGGGTGGATCACCTGACCTCAGGAGTATGAGACCAGCCGAAGCAAGAACAACACTACTGTCTCTAAAAATATCAGGGCATTGTGGCGGGCGCCTGTAGTCCCAGCTACTTGGGAGGCTGAGGCAAGAGGATCTCTAGAGCCCAAGAGTTTGAGGTTGCTGTGAGTTATGACGCCATAGCACTCTATCCAGGGTGACAAAGTGAGACTTCGTCTCAAAAAAAAAAGTTGTTGGGGTCATTTTCCATCACCTTTTCTCTTCCTATCCTCATCACTAAAGCGTGTTTAGTGTTTTCATTTCCAAGTATGGTAAGACTTTGAATTCTTTGGGGATAGACCCTTAGAGGCCTTGACAAGTTCAGTGCCACCTACCTCCATGCACTGTAGACTTTTTCCATTCTGCAGTGAAAGAGAAAGATAATCATTGACAGGTTATAGTATAAGAGAAAGAAAACTTTGTGAATGAAATAATGACAAAAAGACAATACTCACTGAGCTCTTCCAGGACTCTGTCTGGAAAACAAATAAAAATATCTTAGTGGCTTTTTATATGAACAAGAAGAAGACAAAATTGGTGTGGGAAACACAGATGAGAAACTGTTTAATTCATGACTACCCAATTACTAAAACATTATCAGTAAATCCAGAACAAAGTCTTTGTTGTATTTTGTTTCCTAAGAAATAGGCAGGAAGTTCCTACATTCTTAGGATCAGATTTTTATTTTATTTATTTATTTTGAGACAGTCTCACTATGTTG
>NW_003856129.1:0-1655 GCF_000181295.1 Otolemur garnettii | reverse complement strand
CTGGTTAGCAAGGTACTTCCGAAAATCAGGGAGAAAGCATCAATGGAAGTAATCCAAAAAAAGGCTTCTCAATGCCCAGCCCTTCTTGTTATACATTTGAAAGACTGGCAGCTGCTGCTTAACTTTGTCCTTCAAAGCATGTAGCTGACAGCTCCGATCATAAACCTGACTGCATTTGCACAAAACAGAGTTAACCTACTCCATCCTGCCTTCAATCCTGGTACTTGATTCTTTTCTTCACTTAAAAAAAAAAATCCTCTGTTGCATTTCTTCCTAGAATAGGGCACTTTTATCTGCATTATAAACCCATTCAGGCAGAAATTCTTCTCTTCAATGATTTCTTAATGGCCTCTGGAAATTCTTCTGCTGCCTTTTGGTAGGTAGCAGACGCTTCGCTTCTCCTGTTATCTTGACATTTTTAAGCCAAACCTCTTCCTGAAATTATGAAACTATTCTTTTCTGGCATTAAATTCTTGGACATCATGTCCTTCACCTTCCTTTCTCTTTTGGTTGCCGTATAATGACTTCACTTTTTCTCAAATCATGTTAGAGCCTATAGCTATGCCTTTCTAATGGCAATCTTGTACTCACATAAAATCTACATTTTCAATACAAAATAAAAAATATATATTTCCAAATTGCAAGAGTTTTCTGCCTGCTGGTAACACTGCAGCAATAGCTTCACAGATTTCCTTTTCTTTCTTTCTTTCTTTCTTTCTTTCTTTCTTTCTTTCTTTCTTTCTTTCTTTCTTTCTTTCTTTCTTTCTCTTTTTCTTTCTTCCTTTTTTACAATAATATTTACACTGGATTTATTTACCTGGAAATGGTGGGCCCTGCACTGCAGAACTCAATCTATGCTACATATGAGCAATTCAGTGTTTTCCTGTCAAGTTATTACTTTTCTCTGCATCTTGGGAGCACTTCCAGCATCACCAGTGACACTTTATTTGGGTCCTATGGTGAAATTTAAGGTTTATAGTATTGCAGTAAACATGATTTAAAAAGAAAAAATGTGAGCACTGTGACAGATCACTTTTACTGCATTGCACAATTTACTGTAGAGACAAACTGCTCACATGGTGATGAGCAGCCCCACGGAGCATTGTCAGCTGTTACCAGTGACACTTGAACTCACTACAATAACAATAGGAGACAATATGGTCTCATGCTACATCTTTATTTGTTTATACTTCTCTTGACTGCAAATGGCAATATGTGCAGATTACAAGTGTGTACCCAAGTTTTGACAAATTTTAACATTTAATAATAGATAGGCATTTATTTTATAGTAGTCAGTGGTACAATAGACTAATATCTGAACATATTTTATATATTTATTGCATACCTAAATTTTGTTTTTCAATTTTTCTAGGCTATGTGGTTCATCTAAAACTTTTTTCAAATTGTCTCCAATTTCCAATATACATTTCCAGTATATTTCTTGAAAACAATTCAAATACAAGGGACCCTCCCCGCTCAAATCCGTGTTGTTCCAGGGTCAATGACACTAAGCACTGTTGACAACACTCTTCTTGAGACTTACACTTGTCAGACTTCTATGATCCACCTCTGTCCAGATTTACTGCCCACTGGCTACTACTTCAGTCATTTATTGTAGGCTTGGCCACTATTTCAGAGTACCCCAAAGCTTAATG
>NW_003856128.1:0-1655 GCF_000181295.1 Otolemur garnettii | reverse complement strand
ACAACAATGCAAACTTTGATAAGCAGTTCTCGATAATCACTTCTCAACAATTATTTGTTATTATTACAGTTTAACATTATAAAATTAACAAAAAATATAAAACTCATATTCTGGCGAAATAGCCACATGGCAGCTGAAAACCGTATATTCCCTTCCTATTCTGCTCATTTATGCATTCTTTCCAAAAATCGGGACTTTTTTAAAACGCTGAGGGACGTGGGACAGATTGTTCAAAGGCGGGACGTCTGGTCACCCTAGCCATAGTGTCACACAGCTCACAGCAACCTCCAACTCCTGGGCTAAGGTGATTCTCTTGCCTCAGTCTCCTGAGTAGCTGGGACTACAGGCGTCTGCCACCATGCCCAGCTATTTTTTTGTTGTTGCAGTTTGGCAGAGGACGGGTTTGAACCCACCACCCTCGGTATATGGGGCAGCACCCTACTCGTTGAGCCACAGGTGCCACCCTATTTCCACTTCTTTTCAGCCTCCCAGCTTGTGTTTATCTTTTAGTTGTCAACGCTTCAAGTTCAGCCTCTTCCACTGTTTGACCTCTCTAGGGCCCATGCCAGCTCTGTCTACCTGCCAGAGAATTATTGGGTCTCAGAGCTCATGAGAAAGACAAGCAGGGCTCGGCGCCTGTGGCTCAAGTGGCTAACGCGCCAGCCACATACACCTAAGGTGGCAGGTTCGAATCCAGCCCGGACCCGCCAAACAACAATAATGGCTGCAACCAAAAAATACCCGGGCACCTGTGGTCCCAGCTACTTGGAAGGCGGAGGCAGGAGACTCGCTTGAGCCCAGGAGTTGGAGGTTGCTGTGAGCTGTGAAGCCACGGCACTCTACCCAGGGGGATAGCTTGAGGCTCGGTCTCAAAAAAAAAAAAATAAAATAAAATAAAAATAAAAATAAAAAGGGACCTGAGGGTATGTGGAATCTGCTATTCGACAGGGGCCCTAGAACCAATCCCCCACACATACCAACACAAGACTGTATTTGAAAATACTTTCAGAAAGATATTTCTGAAGTCTTCATTTACACAAAGTTTTTAAGTTGGCAAACAAGTGGTGATTTTCAATATGGTTAACTAAAACAAAAACTTCCTGGCAGCAGGTAAAGTATACTTATGTTGTAAAAGGTACAATACCTTTTTTTCACAGGGTTCAGTAAGGGAAATTGGAGAGAATGAGAGTAATAAAGTCTTCTTAATAAGGCTCTAACTTGCAGAAAGGGTGCAACAGATGGGCAGGTAAAGGCACTCTCTTGAAACTGGCGCCAGAATTGCTTTTGCTAATTGTATCTCAAGCTTTCACTGCTCTGCCCCAAATGCCCATGTTTTGCATTTTTAATTACTTCAGTCATATAACATACTGGCATGTCCAGAACTCTCAAACAGCTTATCTCTGTATGTAAGAGAACATGACTTTTTGACTTTCTGTACCTCTACTGTCAATGTAAAGAAGCAGTATAGGCTCGGCGCCTGTGGCTCAAGTGGCTAAGGTGCCAGCCATATACACCTAAGGTGGTGGGTTCGAATCCAGCCTGGACCCTCCAAGCAACAATGACAGCTGCAACCAAAAAATAGCCAGGCGTTGTGGCGGGTGCCTGTGGTCCCAGCTACTTGGGAGGCAGAGGCAGGAGACTCGCTTGAGCCCAGG
>NW_003856127.1:0-1655 GCF_000181295.1 Otolemur garnettii | reverse complement strand
AAGGCCTGGGTCATCATGGGGTCTTGGACTTCTCAGTTCAGGGTCCCAGCATCTGGCCCAACTCTGGGTAGCCCTGGTGCTGGTGAGGAGGGGAGGCTTACTTCTTGGTGCATGCTCATTCAGGGCGTGCTTGAGGAGGCTGGGTGCAAAATGGCGGCAAACACAGGTGAGCAGGTCAGAGAAGGAAAGGAGCCCTGTGAGCACAGCAGAGGGACACAGAGACAGAAGGGAGGACAGGGCCTGTGGTTCTTCCAGAGGGAAGGCATCCTCCTCCTACAGAAGGGCATTGTCAGGGACAGCTCAGGCTCCTGGGGATTGAAGGGGCCCAGGAAAGGTGACAGCGGTTACCACTGACCTTGTGTTGGCAGACCTTTCTGGGGAGATGCTGCACAGTGGGTTCCCTTCTAGCCACAGCTCTTCCAGCTTCAGTGGTCTTTCATCTTGGCCAACTCACAAGGTGACTTCAGTTGAGAAAGATGAGGGGGAAACTGGAGAGGGAGTCCCAGGAAAAGAGAGACATCTGGGACCCTGGACCCCTCAGTCCCCTTCTTCACTCACAGGTTACCTCTGCCTGCCAGTTGCCATCATCCCGGTACACACTACCCCCCACCCCGCACCCAAATTTGATCTGGCTCCCTCCTCTCACCTCAGTTTTGGAGAGTTCAGGATCTTGACATTGGGGGCCTTCTCTATAATGTCAGCCAGGACATCCAGCCAGGACAGTTTGTTGTTGCACAAGTTCAAGGAATATAACTTTGGGGGAAGAGGGGTTATGACAAGGATTTTCATTCAGTCTGCTGCAGCACATAGGTGAGCCACAAACATTTTTAAGGATCATTAATTAGATTATTTTGTACGCAGTTCAAAGTATTGTAAATATATTATTTTTTAACTCTTTTTTATCAGCATAATTTAAGTGTACTGGGGAAGTTGAGCTATAGGTTCAAGTGTGTCCTGTGAGATAAAGTTTGAAAAACACTTCTCTAGGGCCTCAGAGACAAGCCTGCCCTCTATACTATCTCTTCCAGGTCGCTACCTGAGGCTTCACCTCAGGGAAATTTCTCCTAATGATCTGCAGGGTAGCAGCCAGGCAGTTTCTTCGATTGAGAATTATGTCTATATCATGGCCCACCAAGTCTTCAGGAAAGGGAATCTAAAGGCCAAGAGGGGTTCTCCTGGACCAGCGACAGCACTGACCCCCTCCTCAAGTTGTCATCCCTGAGTATTCCTCCCAGGAAGAACCCTTTTGCCCTCACTTACCCTAGAATCGTTGCTGACAGACATACCTGGGTCAAGTAGAGCTTCTGGAGGTCAAGAGCTTGCTGGCAGACATCATACCATTTGTTCATGATCAGCTGCAGGGATGGGTGGAGAGTGGCTCTGAGGTTGTACTGGTCGTTGTGACAGGGAAATTGGGGCCTGGGGCAAGAGGTGAGGCTGCTTTACCTTTAACTCTTTTGAGTCTGCCTTACCTTTAGCTCCTCCATTTATTCTGGCTGCAACTTGTTCTGTACAGCGTAGGGTACAGCAGAAGGACTGACTGACAAAGGTAGATTTCTTCAGGAAGGAGAGGCAGAGCAAGCTCAAGGACTTCAAACCACACAGAAGACGACCAGCCCCTGGCCTGTCCTCCTGCCCAGAGACTAGGTACAATG
>NW_003856126.1:0-1655 GCF_000181295.1 Otolemur garnettii | reverse complement strand
CCTGGGCTCAAGCGAGTCTCCTGCCTCTGCCTCCCAAGTAGCTGGGACCACAGGCACCCGCCACAACGCCTGGCTATTTTTTGGTTGCAGCTGTCATTGTTGCTTGGAGGGTCCAGGCTGGATTCGAACCCACCACCTTAGGTGTATATGGCTGGCACCTTAGCCACTTGAGCCACAGGCGCCGAGCCTATACTGCTTCTTTACATTGACAGTAGAGGTACAGAAAGTCAAAAAGTCATGTTCTCTTACATACAGAGATAAGCTGTTTGAGAGTTCTGGACATGCCAGTATGTTATATGACTGAAGTAATTAAAAATGCAAAACATGGGCATTTGGGGCAGAGCAGTGAAAGCTTGAGATACAATTAGCAAAAGCAATTCTGGCGCCAGTTTCAAGAGAGTGCCTTTACCTGCCCATCTGTTGCACCCTTTCTGCAAGTTAGAGCCTTATTAAGAAGACTTTATTACTCTCATTCTCTCCAATTTCCCTTACTGAACCCTGTGAAAAAAAGGTATTGTACCTTTTACAACATAAGTATACTTTACCTGCTGCCAGGAAGTTTTTGTTTTAGTTAACCATATTGAAAATCACCACTTGTTTGCCAACTTAAAAACTTTGTGTAAATGAAGACTTCAGAAATATCTTTCTGAAAGTATTTTCAAATACAGTCTTGTGTTGGTATGTGTGGGGGATTGGTTCTAGGGCCCCTGTCGAATAGCAGATTCCACATACCCTCAGGTCCCTTTTTATTTTTATTTTTATTTTATTTTATTTTTTTTTTTTTGAGACCGAGCCTCAAGCTATCCCCCTGGGTAGAGTGCCGTGGCTTCACAGCTCACAGCAACCTCCAACTCCTGGGCTCAAGCGAGTCTCCTGCCTCCGCCTTCCAAGTAGCTGGGACCACAGGTGCCCGGGTATTTTTTGGTTGCAGCCATTATTGTTGTTTGGCGGGTCCGGGCTGGATTCGAACCTGCCACCTTAGGTGTATGTGGCTGGCGCGTTAGCCACTTGAGCCACAGGCGCCGAGCCCTGCTTGTCTTTCTCATGAGCTCTGAGACCCAATAATTCTCTGGCAGGTAGACAGAGCTGGCATGGGCCCTAGAGAGGTCAAACAGTGGAAGAGGCTGAACTTGAAGCGTTGACAACTAAAAGATAAACACAAGCTGGGAGGCTGAAAAGAAGTGGAAATAGGGTGGCACCTGTGGCTCAACGAGTAGGGTGCTGCCCCATATACCGAGGGTGGTGGGTTCAAACCCGTCCTCTGCCAAACTGCAACAACAAAAAAATAGCTGGGCATGGTGGCAGACGCCTGTAGTCCCAGCTACTCAGGAGACTGAGGCAAGAGAATCACCTTAGCCCAGGAGTTGGAGGTTGCTGTGAGCTGTGTGACACTATGGCTAGGGTGACCAGACGTCCCGCCTTTGAACAATCTGTCCCACGTCCCTCAGCGTTTTAAAAAAGTCCCGATTTTTGGAAAGAATGCATAAATGAGCAGAATAGGAAGGGAATATACGGTTTTCAGCTGCCATGTGGCTATTTCGCCAGAATATGAGTTTTATATTTTTTGTTAATTTTATAATGTTAAACTGTAATAATAACAAATAATTGTTGAGAAGTGATTATCGAGAACTGCTTATCAAAGTTTGCATTGTTGT
>NW_003856125.1:0-1656 GCF_000181295.1 Otolemur garnettii | reverse complement strand
CGCTTGAGCCCAGGAGTTGGAGGTTGCTGTGAGCGTGATGCCATGGCACTCTACCCAGGGAGATAGCTTGAGGCTCCGTCTCAAAAAAAAAAAAAGTGTAAAATTTGAAAGAAGCAATGTTTGGATAGCCTCAAAGCACACCATGCTTTGTGTAAAGGGATTATCATCAGGCCTAAACTAACAAGAGGACTCAGGATCCTGTTTCCTTGGAAACTACAACGAGAAGATAAATGTGGAATGTTGTATATGGAAACCCATTATCTAAAGCTCTGCACCTGGGTTAGAAATTGGGGCTGGTCCTGTCAAAGTAATTCAGATCCTGTAAGAGTGATATATTCCATTCCTAATGGAATAATAATTCAAACAGTAAATTTTCTGATAATCTGTAACTTTAGAGAACAGGTTTCTCAGCACTATGTTTTGTTAATTAACAAAAATTGTCTTCATGGGTTTATACCCATCATAGTGAGATTAGTTTCCTGGTACAAATAAGGAAACTCTAGAGATTCTGGGTGCTTAACCCGATGCCATACAGGTATTACATGGAAAAGCCAGACTTCATTCATACCTTATGACCCAGTAATTCTTCTACTCCTAACTATACACCCAAGAGCTATGCATGCACGCATGTTCCAAAACCCAGGTATAGTTCATAGCAACACTTTTAGGACCAAGCAATTATTTTTCTGTACCTACTTTTTATTGAATTAGTTATAGCTGATACATAATAGAATGCACAGATATTAAGTGTTCAGTTCACTGAATTTTGACATTTGCATACCACCCAACCGAAGTTTTTTTTTTGGTTTTTTTTTTTTTAAGATAAGAGTCTCATTTTGTGGCCCTTGGTAGAGTGCTATGATGTCACAGCTCACAGCAATCTCAAACGCTTGGGCTCAAGCGATTTTCTTGCTTTAGCCTCCCAAGTAGCTGGGACTACAGGCGTCTGCCACAACACCCAACTAATTTTAGAGACAGGGTCTTGCTTTTGCTCAGGCTGGTCTCAAACTCGCGAGCTCAGGCAATCCACCTGCCTTGGCTCCCCAAGTGCTAGGATTACAGGTATGAGCCACTGCACCAGTCCTAATCCAAGATATAGAACATTTTGTCACCCCCTAAATTTCCTTGATTTATGCTTCTTTTGCTTTCTTTTTTTTAGAGACAGGGTCTCACTTTCTTACCCAGACTGGAGTGCAGGGGTATGATCATAGCTCCTTGCAACCTCAAACTCCCAGACTCAAGCAATCCTCTCGCCTCAGCCTCCTGAGTGCTGGGCACACAGGCATACAGGCACACACCACCACCCTCAGCTTATTTGTTTTTTGTAGAGACTGGGTTACCCCATCTAACCCAGGCTGCCTGGTCTCAAACTCCTAGATGTCAGTGATCCTCTTGCCTAAGCCTCAGCCTTCCAAAAGTGCTGGGATTATAGGCATGAACCACCATATCAGCCACTTATGCTACATTATAATTTCTTTCATTAACAAAAATCACTTCAGATTTTCACCACTGTACATAGGTTTTACCTATGCTTGGACTTGATATGTACTCTGTTTTTTTGTCTCACTTTGTTGCCCTCCGTAGAGTGCCATGGCGTCACAGCTCACAGCAACCTCAAACTCTTGGGCTTAAGCAATTCTCTTGCCTCAGCCTCCC
>NW_003856124.1:0-1656 GCF_000181295.1 Otolemur garnettii | reverse complement strand
AGGAAAGCTACAATCCAAATGGAGCCCTAGACTATGGGGAAAGGGAAGGGGGGAGGGGAGGAGGAGGATGGGGGAAGAGAATGATATTGTGAGAATCATACCTATAGTTTATCCTATTTGGGTACAGGTGAATTTGTCTAAAGGTTGAATATAAATGTCTTAACATAACAATTATGATGAAAGACATGATGGTTATGTTAGCCACTTGGATGAGAGTTTTCCAAACTGCATATAGAAGTAACACACTGTATCCTATGAGAGAATTAATGTACACAATTATGATCGAATAAAAAACAAATTTAAAAAAAAATCTACAAGAATCTCATCTTACCTAAAGATAAATATAGACTCAGAGTGAAGGGATGGTCATCTATATTTCAGGCAAATGGTAATCAGAAAAAAAGCAAGTGTTGCAATTTTATTCACAGATACAATAGGCTTTAAACCAGCAAAAGTAAGGAAAGATAAAGATGGTCACCTCATATTTGTTAAAGAAAACACTCAAAATGATGAGATTCCAATTATTAACATTTATGCACCCAACCAGAATGCACCTCAATTTGTAAGAGAGACTCTAACAGACATGAGCAACTTGATTCCCTCCAGCTCCATAATTACCAGAGATTTTAAGACTCCTTTAGTAGTGTTGGATAGATTCTCCAATAAGAAGTTAAGCAAAGAAATGTTAGACTTAAACTGAACCATTCAACATTTGGATTTAACAGACATCTACAGAACATTTCATCCTAACAAAACTGAATACACATTCTTCTCATCAGCCCATGGAAGATACTCCAAAACTGATCACATCTTAGGTCACAAGACTAATCTCAGCAAATTTAAAAGAATAGAAATTATTTCTTACATCTTCTCAGATCATCATGGAATAAAAATTGAACTCTAACAATAGGAATATGCATACAAATACAAAACATGGAAGCTAAATAACCTTATGCTGAATGATAGTTGGGTCACAGATGACATTAAGAAGGAAATTACCAAATTTTTGGAACAAAATGAAAATGAAGACACAAATTATCACAACCTCTGGGATACTGCAAAGGCAGTCCTAAGAGGGAAATTTATAGCACTGCAAGCTTTCCTCAAGAGAACAGAAAGAGAGGAAGTTTACAACTTAATGGGACATCTCAAGCAACTGGAAAAGGAAGAACATTCCAATTCCAAACCCAGCAGAACAAGAGAAATACCCAAAATTAGAACAGAATTAAATGAAATTGAAAACAAAAAGATTTATACAACAGATTAATAAATCAAAAAGTTGGTTTGTTGAAAAGGTCAATAAAATGAATAAACCTTTGGCTAATCTAACCAAGAAAAGAAGAGTAAAATCTCTAATTTCATCAATCAGAAATGACAGAGGCAAAATAAAAACAGACTCCTCATAAATTCAAAAACTTTTAATGAATATTACAAAAATTCTTTTCTCAGAAATATGAAGGAACTAAACCAATACTTGGAAGCATGCTATCTTCCAAGACTTAGCCAGAATATAGTGGAAATGTTGAACAGACCTATATCAAGTTCTGAAATAGCATCAACTATACTAAATCTCTCTAAAAAGACAAGCCCAGGCCTGGATGGCTTCACATCAGAATTCTACTAAACCTTTAAAGAGGAACTAGTAACTATACTATT
>NW_003856123.1:0-1656 GCF_000181295.1 Otolemur garnettii | reverse complement strand
TGAAGGCCAGTATCCTAGGCAATTTTGAGGTGGGGGTGGCTTCACAGATGTCCCAAGCAAGGCAAATAGTCTGGACCTTTTTACCCTTAATTGAATCAGTAATTAGATGCAGGCAAAGATGAGCCATGATGTGGATGCCTGTCAGATATGCATAACTTTAATCTCATAATAAGGAAATCATCAAATTCTTTTGAACAGATATTCTACAAAGCAACTAAAAGCTACTCCTCAAAATTTTAATGTAACAAAAAGCCAAAGAAGAACTAAAGAAGTATTCCAGTTCAAAAAAAAAGACATAAAAAAATTCATGATGACAGATTTTTACCCTGGAACCCCCAACCAAAAAAAAAAAAAAAAATTACACAGAAAACATTGATGGGATAGATGGTGCTGTTACAATATGGATATATATTGGGCAATAATATTGCATAAGTGTTACTTAATTTGACAAATCTTTATGTTTGTGCAGGAAAATGCCTTTGTATACATGTGGAAATATTTAGGAGTAAAGTCATGTTGTCCAGTTTCCAGAATATCTAAACAATCTTGAGAAAGAGCTTTCTAGTTTCTCTACTAGTGATTCTACTGAAAACCATCGTAATTAGGACAATGTGATACTGACATAGGTTAGACACTTGGATCAATGGAAAAGAACGGACTCTAGAACCAAACCCTCACATTTATTATCAAATCATTTTTATAAGGGTTCCAAGACAAGCCAAAATGAAAGGGGGAGAATAGTCTTTTTGGTAGAATAATCAGATATTCACATGTAAATCCAGTGAATCCAGTGAAGTAAATCCAGAATCCAGTGAAGCTGGATTCTGACCTCACAACAGACATGAAATTAACCACAAATGAATCAAAAAGTAACAATTAAAAACATCAGATATATGGATAAAAAGAGAAAACTTAATGTCCTCGGATTAAGCAATGGTTTCTCAGATATGACCAAAAGCATAAACAATAAAAAGAGAAGTAGATAAATGCAGCAATATCAAAATTAAAAACATTTTCATTTCAAAGGAAATCATAAAAAAATTAATAAAACCTATGGATGGGAGAAAATATTTGCAAACAGTATGTATAACAAAGGAGGTCCCACAACTCAAAAATTTTTAAAAAATAAAAAATGGACAAAGGATTTGAATATGCAAATGACTGGTAAGGATATGAAAAGAGGCTTAACATAATTATATTATGCAAATACATACTGGCCCTTCCTAGAAACTTGTGTTTCTGAATTCAATAAACAAAGAAATACGTCAATAAACAGAAAATTTAACATTTAACTTAGTTACTTGAAGTTTTTTTCTTCTCTGTCAATTAACACATAACAACCAAAAATTACTTTACTATGATTAAGGATTTATGATAACATTCATGTGCCTGGCTACTATGTTCAGTACCTAACAAGGTAAAGGCTCGACTCTGCCTTCTTGGATAACCAAATGACAGAGCTTTCTCACTGGTAGCAGAACTGTCAGTTTTTCAGGCTTTTGAATAGTACACCCGTTAGATCACTGCTTTCCTAATTAAAAGCAGGTCCCTATATCTCCCCACTATCACTGCAGGAAATCAAGACTTTCCACAGATTTCCTCAAGCAATGAAGGATATAAGAAGAAAACATCACACCTAGAGGGCTGGGTATGGAC
>NW_003856122.1:0-1658 GCF_000181295.1 Otolemur garnettii | reverse complement strand
GGTTGGGGGTGGGGCAAGAGCCTGTGCGGGAGTCACAGACAGTCATGCTGCTCCCACTTCTCACTGCACTTTATTTCACTTGTGGGCTTTTTTCCCTGGGAGTGTATAAAACACAGATGTGCCTTTTAATTACAATTAATAAAGTTGCACATTCAGGAAACAACCATAAAGTTCGGGGCCCATCATCATCCCAGAAGTCCTCAGTGTTCCCTCCCAGTCAGATTGTTTTTCCTCACAGTTTCCCCTTTTCCCTTCTCTCTCCATGGGATGGGCAGGACCCCAATTCCTTTCTCATTCCTGAAGTCCTGCCCTTCATCAAAAGTAGAGATGTTATGATGGCTGGTTGGCTGACATTCCGTGTGGATGGCATCCTCCCTCTAGCTATGGGGCTCAAGCCCTCTGCCTCCCGTGATGCAGTAGGTTACTTCTCTGAGCTTCGGGTCCTTCACCTGCATCATAGGGATAGCCCCACCTCCCTCACAGGTTGTGGGAAAAATAGAGATGAGGACATCAAACACCTTTCAATGAGTGCTACATGCCAAAACCTGGGATGAGGCCCTGCCACTACCACAGGATTCCCGATTCCTTGGTGTCCAGGAACTCACCAAGCGCTACTCCCCCACCCCTAGGGCTGTTGGATGTGCTGTTCCTTCAAACTGGAATGCTCTTCCTCCCAGAGAATCACATGACCTGCTTCCTCACTTCCTCCAGGTCTTTGGACTGTCATCATTTTTTCAGGGATGACTTCCCTGTGTCCCCTAAATAAAATGATGACATCCTGCTCACTTACCCTTTCCCCTGACCTTGTAACTTTCGTAACTTTCTACATACCACCTGCCATCCTGTGATGTGCTATATATTTACTTACCAACTCTAAGATATCAGGGACACTGTTAGTTTTGATTCCTGTTGTATCCCCAGAACCCTAAAATAATACTGACGCACATAGCAGGTGCTCAGAAAATTCTTGTTGAAGAATGGCTGGGAGTGGAGCCCTTTACACACATTCCTCAGATATACAGACACCTATCAAGATGGACGTTGGTCCCATTTTATTAATTATGATATATAGAGGGTGCCAAGATATATAGAGGTGCCACCTTTAAAAGAAGGAAAAAACTCTATTAAAATTGTGCTACTCAGAATAAGCAGATAATGATAGGTGAATACAAGTCATGTTTGAGTATCTCTCGTAATTGCAGAAGCTAGACATGACTTGAGTATTACAATTTTAATACAGGTTTTTCCTTCCTTAAAATGTGTGTACATTATTAGTAGTATTATTAGTACTTCCTTAAAATGTGTGTACATTATTAGTAGTATTTTTTTGCACACTCTATATCAAAGTTCAAGAAGACAACTGACTAGCCCAATGTCGCATAGCCAGGACTTGGGGGCTCCAGGCTTTGGAATCAATCATGTCTGCCCAGTTCCCAAACCCACAGTTGCTGTGCAGAGACCTGACAAACAGAAAGGTAAAAGATTTCACTCCTGAGGCATTAGACTCCCCGAACAGTTCAGATCTCTACCAAGAACCGGAGATACCAAGAACAGCTCGCTGAACTTGCAACTTAAGACACACTCCAAAGATCCCTGCTCATAGCTTGAGTCGCAGATCCTCCAACAGAACAGAGACCAACCACACTGTGACAAACACC
>NW_003856121.1:0-1658 GCF_000181295.1 Otolemur garnettii | reverse complement strand
AGCTACTTGGGAGGTGAGGCAAGAGATTGTTTGAGCCCAGGAGTGGAGGTTGCTGTGAGCTGTGATGCCATGACACTCTACCCAGGGTGACGGCTTGAGGCTCTGTCTCAAAAAAAAAAATAAAAAAAAAGAATTGAGGCAGAGGAGGTGACATTCAAGTAGCAGAGAAAAAAATAATATTTGACCTGAGGGTGCTTAGCATGTGTTTTTGGAGTAAACCTAGTAGAAAACAAGATTTTCCATGAATTAATCACAGAGTAGATAACCAGGAATGTAATTTGCCTACAAATATAGAAACGTATATAAAAGAGCTGAGGGTGAGAGTAAGATGCTATAAAACAAAGTAGCTTCCTATATGGTGTGGAAGTCTTGCCAGCGTCAAAGGGTATCCCAGTCCCTCTAGTCACTTCTTTTTTTTTTTTTTTGAGACAGAGCCTCAAGCTATCCCCCTGGGTAGAGTGCCATGGCATCACAGCTCATAGCAACCTCCACCTCCTGGGCTCAAGCGAGTCTCCTGCCTCAGCCTCCCAAGTAGCTGGGACCACAGGCGCCTGCCACAACACCCAGCCATTTTTTTTTTTCAGTTGCAGCCATCATTGTTGTTTGGCGGGCCCAGGCTGGGGATTCGAACCCGCCACGTTAGGTGTATGTGGCTGGCGCCTTAGCCGCTTGAGCCACAGGCGCCGAGCGGATGTTGGTGTCTTAATGGAGATTGCATCTGTAGATTGCTTTGGGCAGTATAGACATTTTAACAATGTTGATTATTCCCAGGTAATACCATGGTATATTCCTCTATTTGTTAATGTCTTCTGCTATTTCTTTCTTTCCTTTTTTTAAGAGACAGTCTCACTTTATCGCCCTCAGTAGAGTGCCATGGCGTCACAGCCCATAGCAACCTCTAACTCTTGGGCTTAGGTGGCCTCTCCTGCCTCAGCCTCCTGAGTAGCTGGGACCACAGGCACCCACCACAATGCTTCTGCTATTTCTTTATTTCATAATTCTCTTTGTACAGATCCTTCACCTCCCTTGTTAGGTATATTCCCAATTATTTCATTTTCTTTTCTTTTCTTTATTTTTATTTTTATTTATTTATTTATTTAATTTTTGCAGTTTTTGGCCGGGTCTGGGTTTGAACCCACCACCTCTGGCATATGGGGCCTGGCGCCCTACTCCTTCGAGCCACAGGCACTGCCCACAGGTATTTCATTTTCTTTGATACTTCTTTGATGCTACTGTGAAGGGTATTATGTCCTTAATTTGTTTCTTGACTTGGCTCTTACTGGCATATACAAAGGCTATTGATTTGTGGACATTGATACTATATTTCTTGATCACTTCCAGGAGTCTTATAGTTGAGTCTCTGGGGTTTTCTAAGTATAAGATCATATTATCGAGAGTGAAAGTTTTACCTCCTCTGCCCCCATTGGGATGCCTTTAATATCCTTCTCTTGCCTGATCACATCAGCTAGACCTTCCAGAACTACGTTGAATAGTAGTGGCAACAGTAGACATCCTTGTATGGTTCCAGTTCTAAGTGGAAATGCTTTAAGTTTTACTCCATTCAGTATGATATTGGCTGTGGGTTTGTCATAGATGGTTCCTATCAGCTTAAGAAATGGGCCATCTGGCTCGGTGCCTGTGGCTCAATTGGCTAAGGC
>NW_003856120.1:0-1658 GCF_000181295.1 Otolemur garnettii | reverse complement strand
CCTTTTCACTTCCACTGCTCCTCTGCCTCCTCCCCCTATTTTCTCCCTGATCATTGCTCCTTCCCCTCCTAACCCTCACCCCACCTCCCATCTTGTTCATTCTCATCAGAAAGAAAATAGTCACTGAATCCAAATGCCATAACCAGCGGTGGCCCCTGCAGGAAACAAATCAAGCATGAGAGTCCTCGGCACTCCACAGCAGAAAGGCTTCGTTCTGGAGGGAATACTTTCATGGCTGTGGAGAGCATCAAGGCTTTTGGTGGGCTGTTTCTCCCCCCTTCAGTGAGAAGGAGAGGCTTGTCAGATCAAACTGCTATTTGTTCTTTAGTGTCTGATTTAGGAGATTATACATCAGAGAGAAGCACTTGTAAAAGGATTATAGCATTATAGAAAAATAATTGGAATGTTTCATCTCTCCGCATATCATAGCTTGTTAAAGTTGCTCTAAGGAGTAGCCAGATTAATTAGAAAGAGGCAATATGCTTATTTCTCTACAGCACTCCAGTGGGCGAGACGCTCCTGCTTATATCCGTAAATGTGAAGTCGAGAGGTAAACCAAAGGAGTCACTCAGAGGAATTAGCCTGAAAATTTAGCCTCCTAAAAGTGATCTATTCAGGATGTACAGGGAAGAAGTTGGGTTATAATATTGTTTCTATTATTCACAACACCATATTTAGCAGTCAGACATGAGAAGTGAAGAGAAATAACACGGCAGAAATGTTGAACAGGGCACAGCAGGTAGCTGTTCATTGCTTCCTGCTTATACTCCCAATGAGCTGAGACTCTTCACTAAACTTGTCGTATGTAATATATATGCAGTCAGAAACTTTCCTAAATGAGTACAAGCTTTGTCTGTCCTGCTGTCTCTCCATCTAACTCTGTATGCATCTAACTACATTCCTACAAAGCAACTACAAATGCCTCATATTTGTATGGTGCCTTCAATTCCACATGGTTCTTTGAATTGTTTTTAATTTTAATCTCACACTAGTTATTCTGGCAGCAAAAAGTACACAGGTGGAAAATGGTAGACCCAGGACACAAAACCAACTATCCAGTCCCATGAATCTTTTTTTTTTTTTTGAGACAGAGCCTCAAGCTATCTCCCAGGGTAGAGTGCCATGGCATCACAGCTCATAGCAACCTCCAACTGCTGGGCTCAAGCGAGTCTCCTGCCTCAGCCTCCCAAGTAGCTGGGACTACAGGCGCCCGCCAAAATGCCTGGCCATTTTTTGGTTGTAGCCATCATTATTGTTAGGTGGGTCCGGTGGGGATTCGAACCCGCCACCTTAGGTGTATGTGGCTGGTGCCTTAGCCGCTTGAGCCATAGGTGCCGAGCCACCATGAATCTTAAAGTTGGAGTTTTCCTTTTGATCTCTAGCTGGCTTCTGCTCCCAGGCTGTCTTGTTTTGTGCCCTTTATGAGCTGATACAGTTGAGGCTACTCACTTCCCATGTGTCTTCCACCTCTCACTGCCCTTTTCACTTCCACTGCTCCTCTGCCTCCTCCCCCTATTTTCTCCCTGATCATTGCTCCTTCCCCTCCTAACCCTCGCCTCACCTTGGCTAATATTTGTTTGTCTATTTATTTATTTTTTTTTATACAATGTTTTAAGTTTTTCTTCTTTTTCAGACAAAATGGTTCACAATGACAGCCT
>NW_003856119.1:0-1658 GCF_000181295.1 Otolemur garnettii | reverse complement strand
GCCTTAGCCAATTGAGCCACAGGCACCGAGCCAGATGGCCCATTTCTTAAGCTGATAGGAACCATCTATGACAAACCCACAGCCAATATCATACTGAATGGAGTAAAACTTAAAGCATTTCCACTTAGAACTGGAACCATACAAGGATGTCTACTGTTGCCACTACTATTCAACGTAGTTCTGGAAGGTCTAGCTGATGTGATCAGGCAAGAGAAGGATATTAAAGGCATCCCAATGGGGGCAGAGGAGGTAAAACTTTCACTCTCGATAATATGATCTTATACTTAGAAAACCCCAGAGACTCAACTATAAGACTCCTGGAAGTGATCAAGAAATATAGTATCAATGTCCACAAATCAATAGCCTTTGTATATGCCAGTAAGAGCCAAGTCAAGAAACAAATTAAGGACATAATACCCTTCACAGTAGCATCAAAGAAGTATCAAAGAAAATGAAATACCTGTGGGCAGTGCCTGTGGCTCGAAGGAGTAGGGCGCCAGGCCCCATATGCCAGAGGTGGTGGGTTCAAACCCAGACCCGGCCAAAAACTGCAAAAATTAAATAAATAAATAAATAAAAATAAAAATAAAGAAAAGAAAAGAAAATGAAATAATTGGGAATATACCTAACAAGGGAGGTGAAGGATCTGTACAAAGAGAATTATGAAATAAAGAAATAGCAGAAGCATTGTGGTGGGTGCCTGTGGTCCCAGCTACTCAGGAGGCTGAGGCAGGAGAGGCCACCTAAGCCCAAGAGTTAGAGGTTGCTATGGGCTGTGACGCCATGGCACTCTACTGAGGGCGATAAAGTGAGACTGTCTCTTAAAAAAAGGAAAGAAAGAAATAGCAGAAGACATTAACAAATAGAGGAATATACCATGGTATTACCTGGGAATAATCAACATTGTTAAAATGTCTATACTGCCCAAAGCAATCTACAGATGCAATCTCCATTAAGACACCAACATCCGCTCGGCGCCTGTGGCTCAAGCGGCTAAGGCGCCAGCCACATACACCTAACGTGGCGGGTTCGAATCCCCAGCCTGGGCCCGCCAAACAACAATGATGGCTGCAACTGAAAAAAAAAAATGGCTGGGTGTTGTGGCAGGCGCCTGTGGTCCCAGCTACTTGGGAGGCTGAGGCAGGAGACTCGCTTGAGCCCAGGAGGTGGAGGTTGCTATGAGCTGTGATGCCATGGCACTCTACCCAGGGGGATAGCTTGAGGCTCTGTCTCAAAAAAAAAAAAAAAGAAGTGACTAGAGGGACTGGGATACCCTTTGACGCTGGCAAGACTTCCACACCATATAGGAAGCTACTTTGTTTTATAGCATCTTACTCTCACCCTCAGCTCTTTTATATACGTTTCTATATTTGTAGGCAAATTACATTCCTGGTTATCTACTCTGTGATTAATTCATGGAAAATCTTGTTTTCTACTAGGTTTACTCCAAAAACACATGCTAAGCACCCTCAGGTCAAATATTATTTTTTTCTCTGCTACTTGAATGTCACCTCCTCTGCCTCAATTCTTTTTTTTTATTTTTTTTTTTGAGACAGAGCCTCAAGCCGTCACCCTGGGTAGAGTGTCATGGCATCACAGCTCACAGCAACCTCCACTCCTGGGCTCAAACAATCTCTTGCCTCACCTCCCAAGTAGCT
>NW_003856118.1:0-1658 GCF_000181295.1 Otolemur garnettii | reverse complement strand
AGGCTGTCATTGTGAACCATTTTGTCTGAAAAAGAAGAAAAACTTAAAACATTGTATAAAAAAAAATAAATAAATAGACAAACAAATATTAGCCAAGGTGAGGCGAGGGTTAGGAGGGGAAGGAGCAATGATCAGGGAGAAAATAGGGGGAGGAGGCAGAGGAGCAGTGGAAGTGAAAAGGGCAGTGAGAGGTGGAAGACACATGGGAAGTGAGTAGCCTCAACTGTATCAGCTCATAAAGGGCACAAAACAAGACAGCCTGGGAGCAGAAGCCAGCTAGAGATCAAAAGGAAAACTCCAACTTTAAGATTCATGGTGGCTCGGCACCTATGGCTCAAGCGGCTAAGGCACCAGCCACATACACCTAAGGTGGCGGGTTCGAATCCCCACCGGACCCACCTAACAATAATGATGGCTACAACCAAAAAATGGCCAGGCATTTTGGCGGGCGCCTGTAGTCCCAGCTACTTGGGAGGCTGAGGCAGGAGACTCGCTTGAGCCCAGCAGTTGGAGGTTGCTATGAGCTGTGATGCCATGGCACTCTACCCTGGGAGATAGCTTGAGGCTCTGTCTCAAAAAAAAAAAAAAGATTCATGGGACTGGATAGTTGGTTTTGTGTCCTGGGTCTACCATTTTCCACCTGTGTACTTTTTGCTGCCAGAATAACTAGTGTGAGATTAAAATTAAAAACAATTCAAAGAACCATGTGGAATTGAAGGCACCATACAAATATGAGGCATTTGTAGTTGCTTTGTAGGAATGTAGTTAGATGCATACAGAGTTAGATGGAGAGACAGCAGGACAGACAAAGCTTGTACTCATTTAGGAAAGTTTCTGACTGCATATATATTACATACGACAAGTTTAGTGAAGCGTCTCAGCTCATTGGGAGTATAAGCAGGAAGCAATGAACAGCTACCTGCTGTGCCCTGTTCAACATTTCTGCCGTGTTATTTCTCTTCACTTCTCATGTCTGACTGCTAAATATGGTGTTGTGAATAATAGAAACAATATTATAACCCAACTTCTTCCCTGTACATCCTGAATAGATCACTTTTAGGAGGCTAAATTTTCAGGCTAATTCCTCTGAGTGACTCCTTTGGTTTACCTCTCGACTTCACATTTACGGATATAAGCAGGAGCGTCTCGCCCACTGGAGTGCTGTAGAGAAATAAGCATATTGCCTCTTTCTAATTAATCTGGCTACTCCTTAGAGCAACTTTAACAAGCTATGATATGCGGAGAGATGAAACATTCCAATTATTTTTCTATAATGCTATAATCCTTTTACAAGTGCTTCTCTCTGATGTATAATCTCCTAAATCAGACACTAAAGAACAAATAGCAGTTTGATCTGACAAGCCTCTCCTTCTCACTGAAGGGGGGAGAAACAGCCCACCAAAAGCCTTGATGCTCTCCACAGCCATGAAAGTATTCCCTCCAGAACGAAGCCTTTCTGCTGTGGAGTGCCGAGGACTCTCATGCTTGATTTGTTTCCTGCAGGGGCCACCGCTGGTTATGGCATTTGGATTCAGTGACTATTTTCTTTCTGATGAGAATGAACAAGATGGGAGGTGGGGTGAGGGTTAGGAGGGGAAGGAGCAATGATCAGGGAGAAAATAGGGGGAGGAGGCAGAGGAGCAGTGGAAGTGAAAAGG
>NW_003856117.1:0-1659 GCF_000181295.1 Otolemur garnettii | reverse complement strand
ATTTTAGCCATTCTAATAGGAAGAGGGTTATGATTCATTGTTGTTTTAAGTTTTATTTTCCTAGTAAAAATAATATTGAACATATTTTCATATATAGAATGGCCCACATCACAAAGTCTCAAAGCTGCAGATGCTGGCCTGGATGTGGAGAGAAAGGAACACTTTTACACTGTTGATGGGACTGCAAACTAATACAACCTTTTGGGAAGGACGTATGGAGAACCCTCAAAGAACTACAGCTAGATCTCCCATTTGATCCTGCAATCCCATTTCTGGGGAATCTACCCAGAAGGAAAAAATCCTTTTACCATAAGGGCACTTGCACTAGACTATTTATCTCAACTCAACTTACAATCGCCAAAATGTGGAAATAGTCTAAATGCCCACCAAGCCAGGAATGGATTAACAAGCTGTGGTATATGTATAACATGGATAACTATTCAGCCATTAAAAAAGATGAAGACTTTGCATCCTTTGTATTAATCTGGATAGATGTAGAACACACTATTCTTAGTAAACTATCACAAGAATAGACAAGCATGAATCCCATATACTTAATTTTGATTTGAGGACAATTAATGATCTAGTACATAGTGGGGGGGTGGGGAGGGGAGAGTAGAGAGAGAGAAGGAGGGAGGGGGGTAGGGGAAAGGAAGAACAGAGAGAGGGAAGGAGGAAAGGGGTGGGAGAAGGGAAGAGCAGAGAGAGGAAGGAGGGAGAGAGGTGGGGTCTCAGTGTGTGACTATTGTTTGTAAAAAACAATAGTGTCTTAGTCTTCCAAAATGTATCTTTGTTTCGTGAGAAACTAAAGGTAATACAAAAGAATCCCTCGATTGGTAATCAAGAGGCCTGGGGGTTTATTCCTGGCTAAGCTGAACAAAAAGTGTATATTCTTGTATGAGTTCTTGCCTAAATTGGGTTACCCCAGAAGCAAACCCTAAGAAAAGCATTTGAGTGCAGGGAAGGAAGCCAATAGAGGGGATGTTATTAAGCAGGTTACTGCACTGGGCGACTGAGGTCAATCCTGCTAAGGAACTCCGGCAGACTGTAGAGTCGGCATCCTCAAACTACAGCCCGCGGGTCGCATGCTGCCCGCCGAGGACATTTATCCCGCCTGCTGGGTGTTTTTGCCACCGCTGCCTGTCCTGCTTAGCAGCCCACTCATCCCGGGCCCGCAGTCCGACCCTCCAACAGTCTGAGGGACAGTGAACTGGCCCCCTGTTTAAAAAGTTTGAGGACCCCTGCTCCTTGGAGTTACTTCTACCAGAG
This sequence comes from Otolemur garnettii, assembly GCF_000181295.1. Lineage (NCBI taxonomy): Eukaryota > Metazoa > Chordata > Mammalia > Primates > Galagidae > Otolemur > Otolemur garnettii. Next base: position 390 of record NW_003856117.1, on the reverse strand, counting down.
TGAAGGAACTGGGTTATATACGCACCAGCTCCTACCTTTGATTAAGTCTTGCTCCCGGGTGAGTTTACTCCCCAGCACTTTTGGCACCCAGAGAAAGCTTGCAAGTAATCAGTCCTTCCAAATGGAAGTCAGATTATGGCACGCTCAGGAACAGTGACCCCAGAGGCAATACAGGCAGGAACCAGCAGCCTCTGCTGTAGGTTTTGCACCTCTGCGATCTTAGTTCCCTCATCTGTAAAGACAGCGATGCTGTCTACGGAGTATGCCTACCTTTCAGGTAATGTGAAGGTACAGGTGATACGTACGAAAGATGTGTGTAAAGTTTTTACTTGAAATACTTATAAATGCCTGAGATGATGGATACCTCAATTACCTTGATTTTATTAATCT
>NW_003856116.1:0-1659 GCF_000181295.1 Otolemur garnettii | reverse complement strand
GTGCACCATGTCAGGGGTTGATTTCATCCTCCAAAAGGACAGGATAAACCCATGCAGCCATCCTGATTCCCCTCCATTTAGAAGACCTACCCCTAGATCTGACACCATGCTGGATAAATGACTAACTAATCTGTAATCCAGATGACTTGGTGAAGGCTCTCAGGGAACCAGAAATTTCAGGTACTGTTTAGATAGTCAATAAAAGTAGGCAGAGACAAACTGAAGCTCAATCAAGCTTGTAAAAGCTATCAACTGGGCAAACCTACCAATGGGAATGAGGGGTGGTGGAGCATCTTCCCCAGAGAGCAGGTACCTGGTTTCTTGGGATTTGGATAGTCCAGGGTGGTTCAACTTATTCCCCACCATATTTTTTACTAACTAGTCTTCATCATATATGAGAAGGATCTCCAATGATGGATGTCCCACCTATAGAAATTGTATAATTTCCCAAACACACTTCAGTGGATGACATTCTATGAGTCAATGGCTTGGCTCAGATTTCATAACAAAATACCATCAACTGAGGGGTTTAAACAGCAGACATTTATTTCTCACAGTTTCGGAGACTGGAAGTCTAAGATCAAGGTTCAAGCAGATATGATGTCTGGGGAGGGCTCTCTTCCTGGTTTGCAGATGGTCACCTTCTTGTTGTACCCTTATGTGACTGGGAGGGATCATCTGTCTCATCTGTTTCTTTTTATAAAGGCACTAATACTATCATGGGGACTCTAATTTTGTGACCTACTTACCTCTCAAAGGCCCCACCTCCAAATACCTTCACATTGGTGATTAAGACTTCAAGATAGGAATTTGGGGGAGGAGGGTAAATATTCAGTCTATAGCAGGCGGGAAGTCTTCATATATCTTTGAGGGACAGAATATAAATGAGAGAACAAATTTGAAAAATGGCCTACCGAGGTGATCTAAGCCCTTTCTAAAAGCCTTGATTTTTTTCAGAATTGGCATAGGCCTGCTGAATACCCACTTGTGTCCAGATTTCATTTCCATTATACCGTTTAATCATGACAATAATACTTTGAAGTAGGATTTTTAACAATTCCTATTTTGGACTTGGGGAAATAGGTTCATAAAAAAACAAATTAGCTGTCTAAATTCAAGTAGCTGGTAAGTGATGAGACTAAGATTTGAACCAACAGCTTTGTTCTGTTTTCTTAACTACAGAGGGTGGCTTTGAATACAATGCCTGACCCAGGGGTTTGGGGACCAGTGTAAGAGCCAGCGTCTGTCTGAAGTGTGCAAAATGACCCAGGCATGTGCGACCACGGCATATATTCTACAGATACACATTCACTGAGTCTTTTCCTTCTTCTTTATCTGTTCATGTCCCAAGTCTTTTTTTTTTTTTAATGATTCTTAGAGAAACAAATGGAAGAGTTGGAAGGAATTCATTCGTTTAAATAGTTGCTGTAACATGTAGAACTTCGAGAAGGTATAGAGGGGAATGTGTCATGTTATGGAATAAAGTTTACCTCTACCTGGGACATCTTTTTGAGTCTTCTTGGAAGATATTAATTAATTTTTGTTTGCTTGTTTGATAAGGCAACTTTGGAATGTAACTGTGTACCCAGTCTGACTGTGAGGTAGCCCAATGACCTTGGGTTACCCGGGAAATAATGGATCAGAGAGCCTCAGTAGGTC
>NW_003856115.1:0-1659 GCF_000181295.1 Otolemur garnettii | reverse complement strand
CTTCTGCCTGTGGAGTGGCTGGTCGGTCCCCAGGGCCCTCTTGGACCCCTGAATTTTTCCACTCACCACATCCCTTCAGCCCCCATCCTGTCTGAATTCCAAGCAGGTGCCCAAACCACCATTTAATCGGGTCTTGTTCAGTGGTTTGTTTTAATTAGGCATGGTGCAGAAATAACCTCAGGAAGGAAGAGGCTGGTGCACAGTTCTGATGCCACACCGTGCTGAACAGAGGGGAGACTGGGAACCGTGGGCAAGAACCTTTTTATGGTTTCCACAAAAAAGGGTAAGCAGGTGTAGGACTACTAGTTGGCATAATTTTAACTTGCTTTGGGGCACAGAGGCTGTCCCTAGTTCTCTGATACCTTGCCCTGGGGTGATCAGAATAGGAAATAGTAATCTGTGGCAAAGGCACCATAAAGTAGGTTGGGGCTGTGGGCCTTGGACTGGCTGGTTTGCATATATAAGACATGGTCTGGTTGTTGTTGCTGTTGTTGTTACCTCTAGAAATTAGCTCGTCCAGGGTGGGGCAGTCCCACCTGCACCAGCAAGGCCCCAAGGTGTCAGAGCATCAAAACCACAGAAGAAACAGGCGTGATTAATAAAATTGCACACTCTCTCAAGCATCCTCAAAAGGCTGGTCTCAGATACGTGGGTATCCTGAGGGCAGCAACCCTGTAAATATGTGCACTACATTTACCTAGAGAAAAAGCTGAGGGTGGAGGCAGAGCGGGCACCTCTCCTGGAAGCCTTCCCAAACCAAGCCTGCCCCACCCACTGGTCCCAACCAAGCTGATCCCCTCTGAGCTGACACAGTGCTCTGGGCTTCTCTCCAGTCCTGAGGACGTGAGGTCCAACATCCAGTAGTGTGTCTGTCACCCCACTAAACTGGAATCAAGGCTAAGGCCAAAATGTGGCAGGGTCACCAGAGCAAGAGGGTATGTAACGAACATTTGCTCCAAGAGAATCAGCACTTAGCACTTACTTTCGGCCCCTCTCCTGCCAATAAGCCACAAGATGTACTCAGAGTTGAGCGTGGAGGGTCAGATACAGGCCACTGCCAGCCAGGACAGTACCTCTGCACAAATGCAAAAAAGATGACCCTTCTTCAAATTAAATTAAAAAAAAAGAACTGCTATAACTTTGATAACTTTGTGCAACCTGCACCACAGCACAAGCCTGACAACTCAGTAGAGCTCTACTGTCAGGCAGTAAAGCCGCTGTGCGTACCCAGCCGCTCACCTGCTTTCCCCGCTGTGTGACCCTGGTCACTTTACTTAACAACCTCTCTGAGCCTTGGTTTCCCAAGAGTGCCACTGTGAGAAGCAAATGAAATGGTATCAGTCATATACCTGGAACAGGTAAGAAGCATCAGGAGTGATGGTTACTGTTGTGTCTGTTGTCAGGACCCCAAACGGCATCTTTTATCCACAGGTATCAGAAGAGCTGCTTACTGTGGGAGCTTCATGTTCAATTCCCAGCTCACCTCACAACTGATGCTATTTTCTTACTTGAGTACTCAATCCACAGGCACAGAGAATCCCTTCTCTGAAACACTGTCCAGGCTCTGCAAGGGGACACAAAAGCCAGAAAGAGCAATCTCTGCCCTGAGGAAGAGTCCCTTCACTGTTCAGAAGACCCAAAGTCCTGATCTGGGCTCTG
>NW_003856114.1:0-1659 GCF_000181295.1 Otolemur garnettii | reverse complement strand
GCTTCCATTCTCTCACCTGTCAGCCATTGATCAAAGGCTGTTCCACATGCTCTGCTCTGCGTGAATATGCCCATGGAACACCACAGATGCTGGGAGTTTCAGAATCAAAAAACAAACAAACAAAAACCCCAACAACTTCATTAAAGTGGGGGGAGGGGATACATGGTACAATTGTTCTAAAAGGAGTCTGATGTGTTCATGTTAAGACCCAGACCCTGTCTCACTCTTGGTTTTAGGGTTTTCCCAGGGCATAAACTTCAGAAGAATTATTAGGAAATCTGACTGTGAACTCACACATGATTTATGTTTTTCTTCCTTCCTTCATTCCTTTGTTTTTTTTTTTTTTTTTTTGAGATAGAGTCTCACTTTGTCACCCAGGCTAGAGTCCTGTGGCATCATACCAACCTCAATTCTTGGTCTCAAGAGATCCTCTTGCCTCAGTCTCAGGAATCATATGGAGGCATTGATGTTGGAGAAGGAAAGAAGTGGTCAAAGATATAATTAGCAGAATTGAAGGGCAGGTTAGATGTATGGATGACAGAGGTCTAGAGACTATGATGATTCTCAGGGCTCTAGACTTGTGCAACTGCACACATGGCTCTCCTTTCATCAAGCTCTCCTTTCATCAAGGTGGGTCATATATGGAGGAGAAGCAGGCTTGGCAAAAAGGATTTTAAGTTCAGTTGGGACTGCAGATGGCTGCAACAATTCCTGGCTAAGTTCTTCTACTTTCAGTGATGATGGAGTCTTGCTCTTCCTCAGGCTTCTCTTGAACTCCTGAGCTCCAGTAATCCGCCTGCCTCAGTCTCCCAGAGTGCTGGATTACAGGCATGATCCACGAGCTTGGCCATGATTCAGTTTTCAAATAATGTAATGGTAATAAAAGTGGTATTTTGATCTCCATCCAATTGATCCCTACATTTTTTATTTGTTTATTTTTAAAACAGGGTCTCACAATGTTGCCCAGGCTGGTCTCAAAGTCCTGGACTCAAGCAATCCTCTGCCTCAGCCTGCTGAGTAGCTGGGATTACTGGTGTTTGCTACCATACCTGGCTTTATCGCTGCATTTTTGGCTTGGAGTTAGAGAGGAAAAGAGATAATGCTTTTGTTTTGGTTTCATTTTTTTCTCCTTAAAGGCCCCCAAATGTGTATCAGAGGTCCTCTTGTCTTTTGAGTTGGTATCATGGAACACGCCTTCTTACTAAATGTTTTTACATGACACTGGATGGTACAGAACATGTGGATGTGTCTTACACAACTCCATTTGCTTATCTCATAGTGATACCTCAGTGTTGCATATCCAAAAACCCTCAGCAGTTTGCCGAGAATCAGTATAGCTGCAGGACACCATGTGCAATATGACTTCCTCCCTAATTGTGCAAGAGACCTCTGTCAACTCGATGCAATGTCTCGATGCCACAGGAAGCCAAGACAAAACCATTTTTACATTATAGGACATGGATTTATCAATCTATAGAAATACATTTCAGTTGTGTATCAATTGTTAATGTCTTATAAACTAGCAATTGTTTTTTTCCAACCAGGTTGCAAATAGGAAGCAAAGAGAAGGTATGAGAGAGCCACCTCCTGGAGAGATCTGTTATGACCACAGTGGATTGTGGACCTCTTTTCCTATATACTTCCTGCACCTCTGCAAAA
>NW_003856113.1:0-1660 GCF_000181295.1 Otolemur garnettii | reverse complement strand
TTCAAATCCAGCCCGGACCCGCCAAACAACAATGGCTGCAACCAAAAAATAGCCAGGCATTGTGGCGGGCGCCTGTGGTCCCAGCTACTTGGGAGACCGAGGCAGGAGACTTGCTTGAGCCCAGGAGTTGCAGGTTACTGTGAGCAGTAAAGCCATAGCACTCTACCCAGGGTAATAGCTTGAGGCTCTGTCTCAAAAAAAAAAAAAAAAAAATATATATATATATCTATACATCCTATAGTAAAACTGTAGACTACCCTCATCTTGGCATTTTCACTGTTCTGTACAAGGCTACTTGTTTTTTTATTGCCAAAGTCTAATAAAGAGGGGAGACTGTCATGCTGCTGCATGAGATAGAATTTAGTGAAATAAAAAATTTTGGTCATTTGGTACTGACTTTTATCTTTCTCTCTTTTTAAGGTTTTATTTTTGGAAAAACCCTGTAGACCTTCTGTGGCAAGCATTTCTGTTGATTATTTTAGTGACCTAAAGCTGAGTAATTTTTTAAAATTTGGTTTTCTCACCAGTAATATGTCTCCCTGCTTCTGTGGTGTGATAATTTTGAGATGGGTGAAAATCTAACAGATTTATGGTTGAATTTGCTTCCTGTTACTAAGTCCATTTTGTAGGCATAATAAGATACTATTAGTAGTTGTTCAAGCTGTTCTGGAGATTCTTTTTTTCTTTTTTTCTTTTTTTTTTTTTTGAGACAGAGCCTCAAGCTGTCCCCCTGGGTAGAGTGCTGTGGCATAGCTCACAGCAACCTCCAACTCCTGGGCTCAAGCGCGTCTCCTGCCTCCACCTCCCAAGTTGCTGGGACCACAGGCACCTGCCATAACACCTGGCTATTTTTTTTTTGGTTGCAGCTATCGTTGTTTGGCGGGCCGGGGCTGGATTTGAACCCACCACCGTAGGTGTTTGTGGCTGGCGCCTTAGCCACTTGAGCCACAGGCACTGAGCCTGTTCTGGAGATTCTTTGGTAAAGTATATTAAAAGCCTTAAAACCATGTGCATCGTATGACCCAGGAAGTCACTTCTTTGACATTATCCTAAAGAAATAGTCTTGAGGCTCAGCGCCCATGGCTCAGGGAGTAGGGCGCCAGCCACATACATCAAGGCTGGCGGCTTCTAGCCCCTCCTGGGCCTGCTAAACAATGACAACTGCAAAAAAAAGCTACTTGGGAGGCTGAGGCAAGAGAATCGCTTGAGCCCAAGAGTTTGAGGTTGCTGTGAGCTGTGATGCCACAGAACTCTACTGAGGGCAACATAGTGAGACTCTGTCTCAAAAAAAGAAAGAAAGAAAGAAAGAAAGAAAGAAAGAAAGAAAGAAAGAAAGAAAGAAAGAAAGAAAGAAAGAGTGAGTCTTGGATAAAACTGCTGAATGAGGGCAGCTCCTGTGGCTCAGTGGGTAGAGTGCCGGCTCCATATACCAAGGGTGGCAGGTTCAAACTTGGCCCCGGCCAAAGTGCAACAAAAAATAGCCGGGCATTGTGGTGGGCACCTGTAGTCCCAGCTACTCAGAAGACTGAGGCAAAAGAATCACCTAAGCCCAGGAGTTGAGGTGGTGCCTGTGGCTCAAAGGAGTAGGGCACTGACCCCATATGCCAGAGGGTGGTGGGTTCAAACCCAGCCCCGGCCAAAAACTGAAAAAAAAAAAAAA
>NW_003856112.1:0-1660 GCF_000181295.1 Otolemur garnettii | reverse complement strand
TTATTTACATAAAGGACATCTGAGGTTCTTCCAAGGAATTCTTAGATTCTCGTCCCCCCTAAAAAAATCACTGCAAATCAACTAGGTGATATTTGTCCTATCTTCTCTGTATAATGTTATCTGAGCTTAAATTCAGAACCTCTAATACAGTGATTTTTCAACCACTGTGCCATGAGAGGATCTTTAGGTGTGCCCTGAAAACTTTTCAAGATCATTTGTTACATTATTTTTGAAAGAAAGTCAAATCACAATAAGTATAATCCTTTTATTGATCCTTTTTTTTGTTTGTTTTTTGATCACCATAATTTAAGTGTGCTATGGAAGTTTAACTATAGGGGTCAAGTGTGCTATGAGATAAAAATGGTTGAAAAATACAGCTCTAATAAAACTGTCTCATCCAACTTTTAAATTTTTAATCATTTGGAGAGTGAAGTATACCTAAGATAGTTCTTCCCAAGTGCTTGTTTACTGTTTGTTGCTGGTCACATCGGGCTGGCGTGCTGCACAAGACCTCTGCAGTGGCAGCATCAGTAGCCAAAGTTCCCTCACAATCTCTTCCCATTACACACTCTTCCAGGTGCTTTCCCTGTATTAAATCAGCAAGTCTTCACAATAATCAAACGAGGTAGATATTGCCACATTCCCCTTCACTGATTAAGAAACTGAGGCCCAGGGAGTAACCTATCTAGTGTCCAGAGCCATAAAGCAGGAGAGCCCATTTCAAAATGGAGGTGGTTGGTCTCCAGTGTTTATCCACTTAATCTCACTTCACAGTCTCTCTGTGAAGGACAACGGTTTCGGACGTTAGGTGATAATAAGCTTTCACAGTGAAGACCAACTGTCTTATTGGAGTCACAGCATTTATAAATATAAGTGCTAGTGTGAACTTAAAAGAAATTTCATGTTGGGGCTAAAGGCAAGGAAGTATATGCTATATCATCTTTATGTTTAAAAATTTACTTAAAAGGTGTTTTATAGTAATTTTATCTCTATAGAATTTTCTTTTAGAAACACAATGCTTTAGATTGTATCACTGTTGAGACATTGACTCTCGGTCACTCACTTCAGCTGCTGTTCAGAATTTCTCTGTACAATTGAATATCCTACAATGTGGTTATCCACTCACTTACTGATGGGGATTTAAAACACTTTTCTTTTTTTCTTTTTTTATTTTTATGTAATGCTCCAACGTATAGCTTTATGTACCTCACCTTAGACAATTGTGTTACATCAGAAGGCAGCCAACTGTTTCTTTAAAGGTCAAGATTATAAATATTTTGCCTTTGTGAGCTATAGGATCTCTGCAAGCAATTACTCAACCTGCTATCCTAGCTCAAAAACAGCCTGTAGACAATACATCAAGGCATGAGCACAGCTGCATGCCAAGAATACTTTACTCACAGAAATGGACACTGGACTTGTGTGCTGTAGTTTGCTTACCTGTGCTTGAGTTCATTTAAAGCCAATGGCTTTCAAAACTTTTTTGAAGCCAACAATCTATTGTGTATGTGTGTGTGTACTTACTCATTTTAACTAACTTTTTCTAAAAATTCAATATCATTTTACTTATGTAGTCTTTTATGTTATCATATAAATTTTAGAATCACTTTTTTAATTTCTGAAAATTCTACCACAGTATTGACTAGGATTACATTCAATG
>NW_003856111.1:0-1660 GCF_000181295.1 Otolemur garnettii | reverse complement strand
TTTTTTTTTTTTTTGAGACAGAGTTTCACTCTGTCACCCTGAACAGTATGCCATGACATTAGCTTAGCTCACAGCAATCTCAATCTCATAGGCTCAGCTCAGGCATCTCAAACTCTTGAGGTAATCAATCCACCCACCTCAGCCCCCAAAGTACTGGGATTACAAGTGTGAGCCGTCTTGCCCAACTAATTTTTTTATGAGGATGGGGGAATATTCTGTGTTGCGCAGGCTGGTCTCATATCCCTTGCCTCAAGCAGTTATCCTGTTGCAGCCTCCCCAAGTGCTGGGATTACATGCATGAGCCACCATGTCAGGCCTCACATCCACATACATGTAAAGCCATTAATTTAGTGTTATAATTACTACTTTAACCAATCTTACGTTTCAAGAAGATAAAGGAAGAAAAGAGACAAAACATATTTTATCCTCATGTTTACCATTTCTGTTACTTTTCATTCATTCCTTATGGATCCAAGTTACCATCCAGTATCATCTTTATCTAGCCAGATGGATTTCTTTTAATATTTCTTGTAGTGTGGTTTTGCTAGAAGTAGATTTTCTCAGTCTTTGTTTATCTGGGATATAGAATTCTTTTTTTTTTTTTTAAGACAGAGCCTCAAGCTGTCCCCCTGGGTAGAGTGCCGTGGCATCACAGCAACCTCCAGCTCCCGGGCTCAAGCGAGTCTCCTGCCTCAGCCTCCCAAGTAGCTGGGACTACAGGCGCTCGCCACAATGCCCGGCTATTTTTTGGTTGCAGCCATCGTTGTTGTTTGGCAGGCCAGGCTGGATTCGAACCCACCACCTTGGGTGTACATGGCTGGCGCCTTAGCCACTTGAGCCACAGGTGCCGAGCCCAAAACAAGTATTTTAATATACCATTGAAAATTCCTGATTTGGTGGGGTTTTTTTGTTTGTTTTTTGCCTTTTTAGTGGTTACATCTTTACTTAAACATAATCAGGCCAGGCATGGTGGTTCACGCTTGTAAACCCAGCAGTCTGGGAGGCCAAGGCTCGTGCATTGCTTGAGCTCATGAGTCTCAGACTAGTCTGAGCAAGAAGGAGACCCTGTCTTTACTAAAAATAGAAAAGGAAAAAAAACTAGCCAGTTGTTGTGGTGGGCCACTATAGTCCCAGCTACTCAGGAGGTGGAGGCAAGAGGATTGCTCGAACCCAGGAGTTTGAGGTTGCTATGAGCTATGACACCATGGCACTCTACCCAAGGCAACTGAGTGAGTCTCTGTCTCAAAAAAACAAAACAAAACCCATAATCTGTTAGAATTAATACTGACTTAATTCTGGTAAAATATAGCAACTTCACACCCATGTAGCTGCACTTTCACTCTCTTCCCATGATACTATTGTCAAATATGTCACATTTATGTGTTATTTATTTTTTTAGAGACAGTATCTTGCTCTGTCAACCAGGCTGACGTATGGCAGTGGCACAGTCATAGCTCACTGTAGCCTCCAATTCGTGCTCAAGTGATCCTCTCTACCTTAGCTTCATGAGTAGCTAGGCCTTTAAGTATGCACCACCCCACCTGGGTAATTTCTTTATTTCTTTATTTTTTTTTTTTTTGAGACAGAGTTTCACTCTGTCACCCTGAACAGTATGCCATGACATTAGCTTAGCTCACAGCAATCTCAATCTCATAGGCTC
>NW_003856110.1:0-1660 GCF_000181295.1 Otolemur garnettii | reverse complement strand
AAAAGTGCATGTGTACAAAAATCTAATGATAATAATGGCCATCAAACATTGGTTATGATTAACAAGAGGAAGTATCTTGAATGTTCCCTACAATACACTGGTTAAATATTGTCTATCATGGTTATGCAATTGGTGTTGTCATTTAAAATGATATTAGGATAATATCTAATGATCTAAAAAAATTCCAAAGCTGTAACGTAACATATGGTTTCTTTCCATTCCTTTCTGTGTATGAACCTACCTATCAAATAAAAAATATTTATCTATGGATGTTGCAATAGCAGTTGATTTGGGTTTTGCTTAACTAAAATGAATATAATAAGATAAACTTTAATGAGAAACAAGTCATATTTATTTTATTTTAAGGAATTTATAAAATTGAAAAATGTAAAAAAAAAAAAAGAAATCCATTTATCTTTAAAACATCTTTGGAGAAAACATAGAAAGATAGAAAGAAATAGGGAGAAAGGAAGAGAAAGAAATGAGGACAGAGGAGGAAAGGGGAAGGGAAGGACGGAGAGAGGAAGGAGAGGAAGAAAGAGAAATCATATTAACGTATTGAGTCTTCAATCTGAACTCTGCTGAATTTAGTTGTGTGTGTGTGTGTGTGTGTGTGTGTGTGTGTGTGTATTTCTGTCTTTCAACAAAGGGCAGTAACCTAGATATGTTCACTCAGCACTTACATTCGCATCTTTTATCATTGTTTAAATACTCATGTATTACTCCGGTAATTGATACCGGACTTCATCCTCAGTAGGTTCTTGGCCTCAGTGATTTGAAGAATAAATCCTTGACCATAGATCAGTGGTAAGTCAGAATTTATTTACAGAAAAGAATACAAAAATATCAAAGCTCCCGGCAGGGAGAGAAAACCCAAGGCCCAAGTCGGGAGAGAAAAGCTCTGTCTTTGTCTCTGTCTCTGTCCCGGGGTCTTTGTCTAGGGGTATATATAGTCACATGGAGCTTTCTTTAGTTACATTTAGTGGGGCTGGGTAGTTACATTTAGCCTGTCTGGGACAGCATGTCTGGGACATGTCTGGGACATGTCTGGGATGTGAATGAATGGCTACAAGGTCCGTCATTCCCAGGCCTAGAAAACTTACATGAAATTGACCAGGCCTAGAAAATGGGGGTTCCCTGTTCAGCCATAAGTGCAAGGGGAGGGAAACCTAAGGTGCTGGTGTCTCCCCAGCAGTTGTCTGGCCCCTCTGGCTACTGGAGCCTCCTGCAGGGGCCCCGGCATACCCTCCAGCCCACTGGTTTCTCTGTTCACTGCCACCACATCACCACCACCAAGGTGGAGGCAGCCAGTGTGCACCCCCTCCTACCTCAGCTCCCCAAGCTGCCTGGGACACCACTTGTCCTGTATCAAAATGACCAATTGAATATTTTGTTCCTTTCTTTTTATACAAATAATTAAGATGGGTTCAGTGCCCTTAGCACAGTGGTTACAGCACCAGCCACATACACTGAGGCTGTGAGGTAGAACCCAGACTGGCCCAGCTAAAACAATAATGACAACTGATACAACAACAACAAAGCCGGGCATTGTGTGTGTGTGTGTGGGGGGGTGCCTGAGGTCCCAGCTACTTGGGAGGCTGAGGCAAGAGAATTGCTTAAGCCCAAGAGTTTGAGGTTGCTGTGAGCTGTGACGCCACTG
>NW_003856109.1:0-1660 GCF_000181295.1 Otolemur garnettii | reverse complement strand
TTTTTTTTTTTTTTCAGTTTTTGGCCGGGGCTGGGTTTGAACCCACCACCCTCTGGCATATGGGGTCAGTGCCCTACTCCTTTGAGCCACAGGCACCACCTCAACTCCTGGGCTTAGGTGATTCTTTTGCCTCAGTCTTCTGAGTAGCTGGGACTACAGGTGCCCACCACAATGCCCGGCTATTTTTTGTTGCACTTTGGCCGGGGCCAAGTTTGAACCTGCCACCCTTGGTATATGGAGCCGGCACTCTACCCACTGAGCCACAGGAGCTGCCCTCATTCAGCAGTTTTATCCAAGACTCACTCTTTCTTTCTTTCTTTCTTTCTTTCTTTCTTTCTTTCTTTCTTTCTTTCTTTCTTTCTTTCTTTCTTTTTTTGAGACAGAGTCTCACTATGTTGCCCTCAGTAGAGTTCTGTGGCATCACAGCTCACAGCAACCTCAAACTCTTGGGCTCAAGCGATTCTCTTGCCTCAGCCTCCCAAGTAGCTTTTTTTTGCAGTTGTCATTGTTTAGCAGGCCCAGGAGGGGCTAGAAGCCGCCAGCCTTGATGTATGTGGCTGGCGCCCTACTCCCTGAGCCATGGGCGCTGAGCCTCAAGACTATTTCTTTAGGATAATGTCAAAGAAGTGACTTCCTGGGTCATACGATGCACATGGTTTTAAGGCTTTTAATATACTTTACCAAAGAATCTCCAGAACAGGCTCAGTGCCTGTGGCTCAAGTGGCTAAGGCGCCAGCCACAAACACCTACGGTGGTGGGTTCAAATCCAGCCCCGGCCCGCCAAACAACGATAGCTGCAACCAAAAAAAAAATAGCCAGGTGTTATGGCAGGTGCCTGTGGTCCCAGCAACTTGGGAGGTGGAGGCAGGAGACGCGCTTGAGCCCAGGAGTTGGAGGTTGCTGTGAGCTATGCCACAGCACTCTACCCAGGGGGACAGCTTGAGGCTCTGTCTCAAAAAAAAAAAAAAGAAAAAAAGAAAAAAAGAATCTCCAGAACAGCTTGAACAACTACTAATAGTATCTTATTATGCCTACAAAATGGACTTAGTAACAGGAAGCAAATTCAACCATAAATCTGTTAGATTTTCACCCATCTCAAAATTATCACACCACAGAAGCAGGGAGACATATTACTGGTGAGAAAACCAAATTTTAAAAAATTACTCAGCTTTAGGTCACTAAAATAATCAACAGAAATGCTTGCCACAGAAGGTCTACAGGGTTTTTCCAAAAATAAAACCTTAAAAAGAGAGAAAGATAAAAGTCAGTACCAAATGACCAAAATTTTTTATTTCACTAAATTCTATCTCATGCAGCAGCATGACAGTCTCCCCTCTTTATTAGACTTTGGCAATAAAAAAACAAGTAGCCTTGTACAGAACAGTGAAAATGCCAAGATGAGGGTAGTCTACAGTTTTACTATAGGATGTATAGATATATATATATATTTTTTTTTTTTTTTTTTTGAGACAGAGCCTCAAGCTATTACCCTGGGTAGAGTGCTATGGCTTTACTGCTCACAGTAACCTGCAACTCCTGGGCTCAAGCAAGTCTCCTGCCTCGGTCTCCCAAGTAGCTGGGACCACAGGCGCCCGCCACAATGCCTGGCTATTTTTTGGTTGCAGCCATTGTTGTTTGGCGGGTCCGGGCTGGATTTGAA
>NW_003856108.1:0-1660 GCF_000181295.1 Otolemur garnettii | reverse complement strand
GAGCCTATGAGATTGAGATTGCTGTGAGCTAAGCTAATGTCATGGCATACTGTTCAGGGTGACAGAGTGAAACTCTGTCTCAAAAAAAAAAAAAATAAAGAAATAAAGAAATTACCCAGGTGGGGTGGTGCATACTTAAAGGCCTAGCTACTCATGAAGCTAAGGTAGAGAGGATCACTTGAGCACGAATTGGAGGCTACAGTGAGCTATGACTGTGCCACTGCCATACGTCAGCCTGGTTGACAGAGCAAGATACTGTCTCTAAAAAAATAAATAACACATAAATGTGACATATTTGACAATAGTATCATGGGAAGAGAGTGAAAGTGCAGCTACATGGGTGTGAAGTTGCTATATTTTACCAGAATTAAGTCAGTATTAATTCTAACAGATTATGGGTTTTGTTTTGTTTTTTTGAGACAGAGACTCACTCAGTTGCCTTGGGTAGAGTGCCATGGTGTCATAGCTCATAGCAACCTCAAACTCCTGGGTTCGAGCAATCCTCTTGCCTCCACCTCCTGAGTAGCTGGGACTATAGTGGCCCACCACAACAACTGGCTAGTTTTTTTTCCTTTTCTATTTTTAGTAAAGACAGGGTCTCCTTCTTGCTCAGACTAGTCTGAGACTCATGAGCTCAAGCAATGCACGAGCCTTGGCCTCCCAGACTGCTGGGTTTACAAGCGTGAACCACCATGCCTGGCCTGATTATGTTTAAGTAAAGATGTAACCACTAAAAAGGCAAAAAACAAACAAAAAAACCCCACCAAATCAGGAATTTTCAATGGTATATTAAAATACTTGTTTTGGGCTCGGCACCTGTGGCTCAAGTGGCTAAGGCGCCAGCCATGTACACCCAAGGTGGTGGGTTCGAATCCAGCCTGGCCTGCCAAACAACAACGATGGCTGCAACCAAAAAATAGCCGGGCATTGTGGCGAGCGCCTGTAGTCCCAGCTACTTGGGAGGCTGAGGCAGGAGACTCGCTTGAGCCCGGGAGCTGGAGGTTGCTGTGATGCCACGGCACTCTACCCAGGGGGACAGCTTGAGGCTCTGTCTTAAAAAAAAAAAAAAGAATTCTATATCCCAGATAAACAAAGACTGAGAAAATCTACTTCTAGCAAAACCACACTACAAGAAATATTAAAAGAAATCCATCTGGCTAGATAAAGATGATACTGGATGGTAACTTGGATCCATAAGGAATGAATGAAAAGTAACAGAAATGGTAAACATGAGGATAAAATATGTTTTGTCTCTTTTCTTCCTTTATCTTCTTGAAACGTAAGATTGGTTAAAGTAGTAATTATAACACTAAATTAATGGCTTTACATGTATGTGGATGTGAGGCCTGACATGGTGGCTCATGCATGTAATCCCAGCACTTGGGGAGGCTGCAACAGGATAACTGCTTGAGGCAAGGGATATGAGACCAGCCTGCGCAACACAGAATATTCCCCCATCCTCATAAAAAAATTAGTTGGGCAAGACGGCTCACACTTGTAATCCCAGTACTTTGGGGGCTGAGGTGGGTGGATTGATTACCTCAAGAGTTTGAGATGCCTGAGCTGAGCCTATGAGATTGAGATTGCTGTGAGCTAAGCTAATGTCATGGCATACTGTTCAGGGTGACAGAGTGAAACTCTGTCTCAAAAAAAAAAAAAA
>NW_003856107.1:0-1662 GCF_000181295.1 Otolemur garnettii | reverse complement strand
CCAGCTCTTGGGCTTAGGTGATTCTCTTGCCTCAGCCTCCTGAGTAGCTGGGACTACAGGGGCCCACCACAACGCCTGGTTATTTTTTTTGTTGCAGTTTGGCCAAGGCTGGGTTTGAACCTGTCACCCTCAGTATATGGGACCAACACCCTACTCACTGAGCCACATGTGTCACCCTAAATTTGGTTTTCATAAATATATTATAAAATCAATTATAAATTTATAAGTATATTATATTTATTTATAAATTTGCTGTGACAAGTTCCTCCAATAATTTTACCAGTAGAGGGAAAACCTACATTCTGGAAGTGATCATTGCAAATTTCTAAAGTACACAATAAACACTAGCTTATTTTTCATTCTTTTAAGCATATTATCTATATATTTCTCTAATGATTTTAGTGATGTCAGCTTACCCATCTGGTAAATCATTATCAAACAAACGACTGCAGTCCACAACTTGTCCTCCTGTGCCTATTCGGTCTCTGGACTGAAGACTTACTATTAAATAATAGAAATATTACTAAGATTCATCGAACTAGAAATAACTACTTTAATCTAAAACTTCTATCTTTAGAAGACATTTGGCTTATTTCGATACTTTAGAATGAAACCTTTGGTTTCTACTAGAATTTACAATTTATTTTCCCATAGTTTTTTCCTTTAGGAATGACATTACAATTTTACAGTTTTCTACGCTTTATCACGTTCACAGTGGACAGTCTAATTCCTCTTTTACCATTGTAATGATACAACACAAATGGTACTTAAGAAGCAGCATAACATATTAAGAGTATATTCATGTATAAAAGTTGGTTAAATTTATATTAATTTGGCTTTAACTCTTGATATCTGACCATCTTTTTTTTTTTCCTTTTTGAAACAGTCACCCTTGGTAGAGCACTGTGCATCATAGCTCACAGCAACCTCAAACTCTTTGGCTCAAGCCATGTTCTTGCCTCAGCCTCCCAAATATCTGGGGCTTCCACCAAAATACCCAGCTAGTTTTAGAGACGAGGTTTCACTCTTGCTCAGGCTGGTCTCAAACTCCTGAGCTCAGACAATCTACCCATCTCCATCTCCCAGAGTGCTAGGATTACAGGCATAAGCCACCATGCCTAGCTTGATATCTGACCATCTTAAAAAAAAAAAAAAAAAAAAAAGATTATAAAGCCACTAAGCAGAAGAGTAAGGACTGGAACCCAGATGGTCTAGTTCTAGAACCATAAGTGCTGCCTTCCAAGATTCTACACAATTTAAAGTCATGTCATGTATATAAACTACTTATAATAGTATCTGACACATACATGCTCAATAAATGATGCTCTGTCATAATTGCTATTACTCAAATTCTCTATTCTATCCCTCTAAATAAGACAATTTTTGAATGTCCTACTTTGAATAATTTAATCAAACAAAAAAGTTTTTCTCTTAATTGACAACATTTACAGGACAGTTGTATTTGACAAGAAATTTCATTTGTCTGCTAGGCGAAAATCTTAAAAAACAAATCTAACACATCTAATTCTTTATATTGCCATGAATGAGATGTGTTAAATCTGTTTTTTTCCTTTTTGTTTTTTTGTTTTAAAAGACAGAGTCTCACTTTGTTGACCTCAGTAGAGTGCCATAGCATCACAGCTCACAGCAACCTCCAGCTCT
>NW_003856106.1:0-1662 GCF_000181295.1 Otolemur garnettii | reverse complement strand
TTCATTGTTGTTATGCTCAAGGAAGTTAATGATTTCCTCTTTTATTTCTTCCTGCACCCAACTGTCATTCAGCGTAAGATTGTTTAATTTCCATGCCTTTGTGTGGGGTTGAACATATTTGTTGGAGTTGAGTTCCACCTTTAATGCCTTGTGGTCTGAGAAGATACAAAGTAAAATTTCAATTTTTTTGATTCTGTTGAGATTTGTTTTGTGTCCTATGATATGGTGAATTTTGGAGAATGTTTCATGAGCCAATGAGAAGAATATATATTCTTTAGCTTTGGGATAGAGTGTTCTATATATGTCTATCAAGCACTATTGTTCTAGTGCCTCATTTACGTCCCTAATCTTTGTCTAGCTCTGTAAGAGGAGTGTTAAAGTCCCCAGTTATTATGGTGTTATACGATATCGTATTGCTCAGACTAATTAAGGTCTATTTCAAGAATCTGGGAGCATTTATGTTGGGTGCATAAACATTTAGAATTGAATGTCTTCTTGTATTTTTCCCTTGACCAATATGAAGTGTCCATCTTTGTCTTTTTTGACTTTAGTTGCTTTAAATCCACTTGTATCTGAAAATAAGATTGCAACCTCTCTTTTCTTCTGATTTCCATTTGCCTGAAAAATTGTCTCCAACCCTCAACTCTGAGTTTTAAGTTGTCTTTTGAGGCTAGGTGTGTTTCCTGCAGACAGCAAATAGATGGCTTCTGTTTATCCAATCAGCCAATCTATGCCTCTTCAGTGGGGAATTCAAGCCATCAACATTTATTGAGGTAGGCTCAGCACCTGTTACACAGTGGTTACAGTGCTGGCCACATACACTGAGGCTGATGGGTTTGAACCCAGTCTGGGCCAGCTTAAAAACAATGACAACTGCAACAAAAAAATAGCCAAACATTGTGGCAGCACCTGTAGTCCCAGCTACCTGAGAGACTGAAGCAAGAGAACTGCTAAACCCAAGAGTTTGAGGTTGCTGTGAGCTGTGATGCCATTGCGCTCTACAGAGGGCGACATAGTGAGACTGTCTCACAAAAAGCAAAACAAACAGCCCCCCAAAAAACATTTATTGAGATAATTGATAAGTGTGGAAGTATTTGATTCATCTTATTTTGTGAAAGTCCATTGCTTAGTTTTATCTTTTGCATCATTGTGGAAGCTAGGTTCTGTCCTGTAATTTCAGGGTACTTACTTCGCTGGTGGTCCATTATGAAGGTCAGTGGGTAGAACAGGTTGGAGTATGTCCTGTAGAGCTGGTCTTGTTGTGTTAAATTTCCTCAATGTTTGTATATCAGTAAAATATTTGATTTCTCCATCAGTTTTAAAGCTTAGCTTAGCAGGATATGAAATTCTGGGCTAGAAATTGTTCTGTTTAAGTAGAGTAAAGGTAGATGACCATTGTCTTCTTGCTTGAAAAGTTTCATTAGAGAAGTCTGAGGTCACCCTGATGGATCTGTCCCTGTAGGTAAATTGGCGCTTACTCCTGGCAACTTGCAAAATCTTTTATTTTGTCTTGACTTTGGACAGGTTCATCACAAGGTGTCTTGAGGAAGCTCTATTTGAGTTGAGGCAACCTGGGGTCCAATATCCCTCTGAAAGGAGTGTGTCAGAATCTTTGGTGTTATTTGGGAAATTTTCATTTATAATATTCTCTAGTATGGCTTC
>NW_003856105.1:0-1662 GCF_000181295.1 Otolemur garnettii | reverse complement strand
TGCAGTTAGCTTAGGGCAGGGGTAACATGGTTTAGGAAAGTTTCTGAGAACTAGGGACTTTCCACTAGGGTTTTTTTTTTTTTTTTTTTTTTTTTGGAATCCACCCCTCCTTTCACACTTCTTTATTTTCAGACTTCTTCTCGGAACTTAACCCCCCTTCCCTTGAGGGGGCTGGGACCGAAGGATTCAGGGGAAGTTCCTTTTTCAAGGTTCATGGGCCTCATTATTACATTCCCCACTGGTCTTAGCAGGGAATCAAACCTTTGTTTCATTTGAGTTGTAAGTTCCTTGAAATTTGGGCTAAGAGGCCTGGTGGCCAAAGGTTTGGCACTTATGCTTATGGAGGTGTTTACATGGTATTAATTACTTTTTAGCACTGAGGTTTTTGGGACTGTGACTATTCCTGGGTTTTTTACTCAGGCCGTAATAGTACTGTGGTGGTGGGCTAATATGTACATAAGTTTTTACTTTTTCCTGTGACATTTTTTTCCCTTTTCCCAGAATTCAATTAAGACAAGTCACTCAAGGAGTTTCCTCAGGCTTCAGGCATGCGTTGACCAGCCAGCTTCCAGTATGTGGCTGGAGTAGGGCATCTTTTAAGTCCAGGAAAATGTGCCATTCGACTTCTGCTGGTAGCAGACATAGCAGAGTATACAAATTAGGCACAGTAGGATGCAATGTTACAGTTACATCATTTACTGGGAAATTTTCATTTTAGGTTTTAATTTTTTTTGAGGTATCTATATAGACACAGTAGATAATATTTAATACTGTACAAAAGGTCAACAGGCAACCTTTGTTGTGTTTTGAAGGCTTCAGAGTGCATTTAACTATTGTATACAGTTCTATACTTTTTGGCTAGTTTCTTCGTTTCATTTAACAGATCAATTTAGTAAAACAGTTCTCTTTCATTTTATGAGTTGACAGTATAGATGAGGGTGGGATTTAATACAGATGAGCCATAGTTTCTTTTTTTTTCTTTGAATCATTTTTCTTTTTACTAAAGATAAATTATAGCAGAACTAATTTACTTGTTAAAATAAACTATACCTTCAGTATACTGATTATTTGCATAAAGCACAATAAGAATAATTATTAGTCATCTAGGCTTTTCTTTTCTTTAAAACTGGCTTTGCTGAAACCTTTTATAAGGAATCTTAGGCTGGAATTTCTTTCTTTCTTTCTTTTTTTTCTAAACAGAGCCTCAAGCTGTTACCCTGGGTAGAGTGCCATGGCACCACAGCTCACAGCAACTTCCAACTCCTGGGCTCAAGTGAGTCTCCTGCCTCAGCCTCCCAAGTAGCTGGGACCATAGGTGCCGTAGAGTGTTGTGTTGTCATAGCTCACAGCAACCTCAAACTCTTGGGCTCAAGTGATCCCCTTGCCTCAGATTTTCTATTTTGAGTACTTGTACCCAACAAGGCCAAGAAAGACAGACTTGGTGCAAAATTAAGTAGAAATTTATTGCACCTGTGCAGGAGACCCATGCTCTGAAAGGCAGTTGGCCCCAAAGTGGTGGGCAGGTGGTCTTTTATACTTTATTTTTTGCATAGCTCAGCAAGCAAGCAAATACAGAAGCAGAACATTGCAGTTAGCTTAGGGCAGGGGTAACATGGTTTAGGAAAGTTTCTGAGAACTAGGGACTTTCCACTAGGGTTTTTT
>NW_003856104.1:0-1663 GCF_000181295.1 Otolemur garnettii | reverse complement strand
ATGTCTTAACACAATAACTAAGAAAATGCTGTGAAGGCCATGTTAACCTGTTTGATGAAAATATTTCAAATTGTATATAAAACCAGCACATTGTACCCCACGGTTGCATTAACATACACAGCTCTGATTTAATAAAAAAGAAAGAGAAAAAAAAGAAAAAATCATATTCAACAGTGTTTCCTTTAGTGATGTATTACACTTTACTGATATTTATTTATTGTCTAGCAGTAAACTACTGCTTTACTGGATCTTTTTTCTAACTACAAAGATAGCTGAGCCAAATATCCAACATTTCCTTTCCACATGACAGCTGCTAGAAGTATTCCATGCAAGTCTACCACGCTAAATACAGGGTACACGGCAGGACACGTACACGCAGCCACACGCCTTCAGCTGTTCAGTGACGTGCAGATGTTACAGATGTGACTTTCACGTGTTGTTTCTTTCTGTGAGTTAAAAAAGTAAGACATAATCATACAGAAGACTATTTGGAAGATAATTCTTCCTGCGGGAGCGCTTTCTGCACCAGGACACTAAGGCCGAGGACTCTGAAACTTACATCCTCCACTGGCAGGTGCAGCTTGCACATGTTCCAGCAGGTAGCATTTCTTCCTAAGGCACAATTACTGGTTTAAATGTCTCTTAATTAAATCATGCTGTTTGGTTATATGAGACCACAAATAGTGACAATGCGTAATAAGCAGTTAATTGTATAAAATTCGGCAGTAAAGCCTAAACTAAGCTATCTCTTAACAGAAACTAACCTGAAAACATTCTGTACATTGCTGCATATTAAAACATTGTTTTTGGTCGTCGTTTCTTAGATGAAGCAGAGAGCTCTAAGGCTTCCGTGAAATAATCGTGTCATTTAATAAATATATTGCACTCCAGGTGTAGCATTATGTAAGTCAGTTCCCAGCCTTGCTTCAGCTGTTCTGCATGCACCTCTCCCAGCTTTCTGAAGTGTTCCTTGACTGCACAGAGCAGGAACATGTCCAGCTGTCTGTCCCAGGGTGACGCACCCCAAAGGAGGGAGCTATGAAGCCAGGGGTGGGGTCTTTGATGCGTTTTCCAGAATGGATACCGGTTATTACTGATGTGGAATCCCTTTCAGGGCAAAAAATGATCACTACCATCTCTGTCATTCATTATTTATACATAAATACATGCTACTTATGTACACATGTGCAAATGCAAGGCCTACCCTGTAACAGGAGATTGCTTTGTCTGTCCAGTAATCCAGCTTGTGCTATTCAACTCACCTGTGCTATGTTCAAAGCCAGATTAAAAACAAAGATCACAGCATGCTACAATTAACATTCCTACAGTCTGAGGAACAAGGTATACTATGAGAAAGCTGAGCTGGCAGGTCATAAGATTTCCAAAATGCACTCACTAGTTAGGGCACAAGATTCCATGTTCAGCCCAGGAAAAGCTGAGACAGCAAAAAACTCATGTTAGCTTTCTATTACAACCCTTAGCTTGACAGTATTCTCTTAATTGATACAAACAGTAACATCTCACAATGTTCTAATGGCTTCTGCCCCTATGAGTACTCTCATGGTAGCAAATTCAGTGCTCACTCCCATGATGCTCCCTCCCAGGATGCCCTGATAGTTAATAATGCACTTTCAGTGTTGACCCCAGGGTACCAGCAGGGTGG
>NW_003856103.1:0-1663 GCF_000181295.1 Otolemur garnettii | reverse complement strand
CCCCATTGTGCCCACTGAAACTCCTAGCCCACAGTCAATAAATCCCCCACCATTCTCACCCCACCAGTCCGTGTGGCCGCTACTCCCACACAGACCTCTCGGGCAGAGGACTCTCATATTACCGTGTGACACAGAGCTGGACCAAAAGTCCTCTATTCTATTTAAATAGAAACTCAGGGGAAGGAGGGAAGACAAAATTGAGTGACATGGATGTGAGAAAGAGAATGTACCGGGGAAGAAAGCCATACGTGCAAAGGCCCTGAGGCAGGAGCCTCAACTGTCTCCAGCTCTTTACACCTCTGTCCTCCACCATCGTCTTAGTCACTCCCTCACACTCACAGAAGACTTCAGAGTCCTCCCTGTGCCCACCCCTTCCTACCCCATCTTGAGCAAGCTCCATGTCAGTGTAGAAGACACCTCCAGAAATGCCATTCCAGGGTCCCTGCCCACAGGTCACTTCAGTGATGCATCCCCACGCCACGTCTCCTGGCTGAGTCAATGCCTGGCCCTGATCTCAAATCACAGACTCTTCTTGCCCGGATTGTGCTAATAGCTTCCTAACTGGCCTCCTCTTCCACCCTTCTCCTTCAAAGGGACCGTATAAAAGGCAAGTCAGATCTGGTGACTTTCCTGGTCAGTGCTCTGCAGGCTTGCCACTTCGCTAGTGTGAACTCCAGAGAACGTGGAATGACTTACTTGGCCACCCATCCAAGTTCACCTCCCACCTCTCTCATCTGTGTGGGAGAATCAAGCTCTGGCTTAGGGGCCTCTGCATACATCACTTTCTTTCCCTGGTACAGTGGTTCCCAACCTTCCTAATGCCGTGGCCCTTTAATACAGTTCCTGTGGGTTGCGACCCGCAGGTTGAGAGCCGCTGCCCCGGTACATCCTCTCCCTTCATTCCTTGGGGTTCCTAGTAGACAGTCACTTTCTCAGAAAGGGTTTCCCTTGTGCCCCAGCACTGCCTGGTCCCGTCACTCTGCTGCCTAACTCAGCTTTACTTTTCTTCCTGACACTTTTACCACCGGACTCACTGCTTGTTTTGTTTGTTGAAGTTGTTTCTTATTATCTCATCCTCCTCCCACCCAGAGAGGGAGGGCAGAGATTTTGTTCTGTTCACGACTATATCTCTAATACCTAAAATAGTGCCTGGCTCATAAACAATGCTTATTAAATAACTGTTGGTTGAGTAAATAAATAAACTACACCACACTTACCTCACTCTCTTCCTCCCACGGAGGCTCCTCTTTGACTTTATATGGAAACTGTCAGTTCCTTGACAGTGAAATGAAACCACGGCAATGATGATAATTTAAAATTAATGTAGTACTTAGTTCAGGGCCCAACATAAGTATTTTTCATGCATTATTGATTGTAAGCTATATGGTTAATGCTGATGATCACTTCTTTACACTTGGGGAACTAACTTGCAGCGACCCTAAGGGAAATGATCCCAGTCTCCCCTCTAGATTCCAATATCTCCATCCTCTCATCTTTCTTTAATTGATTTAACAGTTTGTGTTCTCTGCTCTTATATGTCAGATAGTTAACATTCACCTTGGCTAAACTGAAGAAGAGAAAATAATCAAATATCATGCAGATTGGCTCACAGAGCTTAGGCCTCTGTGACAGTTGCAGGTGGCAACTCAGTGAGGCTTTGGTA
>NW_003856102.1:0-1664 GCF_000181295.1 Otolemur garnettii | reverse complement strand
AATGACTTCATTCACATTCATGTTCGTCTGGGTTCCGGATCCAGTCTGCCACACCACCAGAGGAAAATGATCATTTAATTTACCTTCAGCCACCTGCAGGAGAAGTGTTAAAAACGAATATTTTAAAAATAAAAAGTAATGTTCACTTAGCTATTTTAGTCAACCATAACTAAATTCCATTCATAGAACTATGGATATTTTAAAGATGTTCATTGTTTTCATATGCTAATGCTGATGGTGCCAAAGAGTTTGAATATAGTTATCCCACAAATGTAAGCTTCTGCAGCCACCACTTGCTCCAACCACTGCTACATCAGAAAGTAAAATACTATCTATTCTGAACGGCATGACAATTCATTGGTTACAAATGAAAACGGAACCAGAGCCATCTTCCTTACTTTTCTCCAACTGCCTCCTGTTATAGCAGGCCACCTGTGAAGGCTGGCAAATAAATTAAGTTTTTAGATACATTTATTGTTGGTGCTCAGCAGGAATATCTAACAGATGTTACCACCAGAGTCAGCAGGATAATGAGCCAGTGACATGAAAATGTGAGTTCACTAATAGCTACTTCATTGCACAGATGTCCAATGAGCAGCGATCGCCAAATGTAGAAACAAACACTGCCCAGATTTACCCGTTTTCATCATATTTTTGTACTTTCAGCTCACGTGCTAGTTTTTGGACTGTACGCTCTCCATAAAAGAGTGCTGTGTATCTTCTGGAATGATTTTAGCTTAAAAAAATCAATTGGTCCACTTGAAAATGAATTGTTTTTTCTAGTCAAATATATAAAATAAGTAATCAGTGTAGAAAATTTTGAGAACTGAGAAAGGTCACTATGGCTCTGCTCCTCGCAAATCATGACAATCAGCACGTGGACCTCTCTATCCAGCCTCCACGCAATAAGGGGTGCATGTTGTGTATATATGAAAACACATTTTCTGTTCATTTTTCTAAATAAAATTAGGATTACAAATACATACATTTTTGTAAACTTTCTTATTTCTCATAGGCTAGGCTTTGTTCTATGCCAAATTTAAAAAAACGAATTTTCTATAATTTACAATGTAACTATAACTTACATAGTAGCTATTATAGTTAGATTTTGTACATTATTAGTGTAATGGACCATATTATATACTATCTACACAGTTTTTATACTGTTATCTCTGCTTGTTCCCTTGAGGCAATGTTATTAGTGAAATTATACTCTTAACATAAATTATGAAATAATCAACCAGTTTTAAAAGGAACCATTTATACATAGTATAATAAAATAGGAAATTAAATAAAGTTCCAACCGTTTCCTTCCAAAAAATTTTCTAAAAACCTGTATAAATTACAAAGGGAGTCAAGAGGTTTAAAAATAAAATCATTCAGAAATTTTGTCACAGTATTTCAAGCACCATATTAACATTCTCACTAAACAATAATGCTACCACCTTACCTGAAATTTATTAACTAAAAATTCACAGTGCCCTTTGCTCCTGCCAGAGGATGTCATCATCCAGTGGACGACAGGGATCTGACGTAATTAAGTAAATACCCTTGTCACCTCCTACCTCGTCTGCCGCCTTCATTATTGCATTAGCAATCTTTGGATCAAGACCATAGTCCTGGTTTACTTCAGCAGCTGCTCGTTTCAAGATGCCAAAAGCTTT
>NW_003856101.1:0-1664 GCF_000181295.1 Otolemur garnettii | reverse complement strand
CATGTAGTTTTTCGCCTTAAAAGCAGCCTGTAACAGCCTCAGGGGGTTCCTTCCCCTTGTGGCTGAGGAACCCTGACGCGCCAGCAATAAACCTGCCTCTTGCTTTTTGCATCGATTCGTGATTGTGAGTGGTCTTTGGGTAGGCGACCCCCGGGGTGGGCACAACACTCCAGCTTCCCAAGTAGCTGGGACTGCAGGCATGCACCACCACACCCAGCTAATTTTTCTATTTTTAGTAGAGATGGGGTACTCAATTTGTTCAGGTTGGTTTTCATCTCCTGAACTCAAGAAATCCTCCCACCTTGGCCTCTCAGAGTGCTAGGATTACAGGTGTGAGTCCCTGCACCAAGCCAATATTAACCATTGTTAAGTGTACAGCTCAATGGTATTAAATACATTCATAATGTGCAACCATCACCAACATCCATCTCCAGAAATCTTTTCATCTTATTAAACTGAAACTCTGTACCCAGTAAATAACTCCCCATTCTTCTCCCCCCAACCCCTTGACAACTACCATTCTACTTTCTATCTTTATGATTTTGAATGCTTTAACTACTTCATATAGTGGAACCATACAGTATTTGTCTTTTTGTGCCTGGTCTATTTCTCTTAACAAAATGTCCTCAAGGTTAACCACATTGTAACATGGGCTGAAATTTCCTTCCTTTTTTTTTTTTTTTAAAGAAAAAAAGATTGTTTAGTCAATCTAATTTGTTTGATATAGGCAGGATTTCACAGACCATCAGCTTTTTTTTTCAGTTTTTTTTTTTTGGCCAGGGTGGGTTTGAACCCACCACCTCTGGCATATGGGGCCGGCACCTTACTCCTTTAAGCCACAGGCGCCACCCAACCATCAGCTTTATATGAAAGATCATTCAAGTTATTTATTCATTTATTTTTGAGACATAAGCTCACTTTGTCACCCTGGTTGGAGTGCTGTGGAGTCACAGCTCACAGCAACCTCCTCAAACTCCTTGGGCTCAAGTGATCCTCTTGCCTCAGCCTCTCAAGTAGCTGGGACTATAGGTACCTGCCACAAACCTGGCTATTTTTTTAGAGACCAGTTCTCCCTCTTGCTCAGGCTGTTCTCCAACTGCTGAGCTCAGGCGATCCACCTACCTACCATGTTTCTATGAAAATAAGACCTACCCAAAAAATAAGCCCAGCAGGATTTCTATGCATTTGTTAAATATAAGCCCTACCCTGATAATAAGACCTAGTGATGGGTGTGGCTATGCAGATACACCATGCATTTCAGTGGTGTGGTAAGGAAGACTGGAATACCTTTTATCTGCCACAGCTCCTTTCTCCCAGCTGTTCACACTTGTGCAGGTATGTGGGTTGCAACCGCATCACTCCTTTGTCCTAGCCGTTTGTGCATTCATGGGTGTGCATGCGGTAACCAAAGTTGCAGGCATCCTATTACCCACGTGCTAACGGCTAGGGGAAAGGAGTTCACGCATCACTAGCACTGGCCCCACCAACAAGGTTGGCTCCACCTGTCAGGTTCCAGAAGAAGATGACTTAACTGTATTTGAATAAATGTAGATTGTTGTAGTATACTTAATAAAAATAAGACATCCCCTGAAAATAAGCCCTAGTGTGTCTTCTTGAGAAAAAATAAATAGGGGCAGCACCTGTGGCTCAAAGGAGTAAGGCGC
>NW_003856100.1:0-1664 GCF_000181295.1 Otolemur garnettii | reverse complement strand
ACTTTCTTCCCAATGTCCGTCCCGTTCCATAGCACTTCCTGGCATGTTTCTTTTTCCATCACAGTAAGCATAGGGTTCCTGAGCTGATATTGGTATCCTCTTTACCACACGTTGGTATTCGTTTGTTGAGCTTCCAGTACAGTAACCATCCTGTTCTTCAGCACATGTTCTTCAGCCTGTATTCTTCAACACTCTTCAAGTTCACCACACTGCTTCTGAACACATACATATTAGTATATTCAGCGTTCTTCCCTGTGACCATACTTTCCTGCAGCACATACCTGTATGTTCAGCGTTCTTCACTTTGACCGCGGTGTGGTTATGTTAGTGTTTAACTTTCTCCCGATGAAGTATAGTGTTTCTTAGCACGTATTACTGTCTTCATCTTCCGTGACCCTACCCGGAGCATTCTTCATCATATAGTAGAATCGTTCATGTTCCGAATTGCGTGCGTTCCGCTGCAGTTATCAGTATGTTCAATATTCGTCACATTGAAATCACTAATCTAGACAATGCCGGTTGCTATGTTCAACACTCTTCACTACTCTTCAGCAAGTATTGTGTTCCAAAGCCAACATTTTTAGTATGGCATATTTCTTCAAATCAAGTCTTATACTAATCAGCACAAACTAGGGGATTCATCTTTCTTCCCAATGTCCGTCCCATTCCATAGCACTTCCTCGCATGTTTCTCTTTCCATCACACTAAGCATAGTGTTCCTCAGCGCATATTGGTATTTTCTTCAGCACCTGTTTATATGGGAAGGTGCATTTTCTAATATATAGTGACCGTCCTGTTCTTCAGCCTATATTCTTCTGTTCAATTGTTTTGTTGCTCATCACAGTTTTCCCCAACATGTATATAGTATTGTGTCCCACAGCCAATATTCTATGGCATGGTTTCCTCACATCAATTCTAATACTAGTCAGCACCAACTAGAATAGTCAACTTTCATCACAATGTCCGTCGTATTGCATTGCACTTCTTGGAGTGTTTTTCTTTCCATCACAATAACTATAATGTTCCTGAGCCGATATTGGTATGTTCTTTAGCACATGTTGTATTTTTATTTTCAGCTTCCAGTACAGTAACCATCCTGTTCTTCAGCACATGTTCTTCAGCCTGTATTCTAGTGAAGAGTCTTCACATTCACCACAGTGTTCCTGAACATATATATTATTAACGTAAGCGTTCTTCCCTTTGACCATAGCAGGACATACTGCAAGACATACTTGTATCTTCAATGTTCTTCATTTTGACCACAGTGTGACTGAGCACATAGCAGTACGCTTAGTTTTCTGTCCATGAAGTATACTGTTTCTGTGCACGTATTACTGTAGTAAGCTCACTGAATTTAACCTAGCATTCTTCATCAGATAGTAAAATTGTTCATGTTCAGTTCATTGCTAGCATTCCGCTGCAGGTATTAAGACGTTCAGTATTCATCACATTGAATTCACTAGTCTACACAATGCCGGTTAATATATTCAACTTTTTTCACCTGATGCTTCCTATTCCTCAGCAAGTATTGTGTTCCACAGTCAGCATTATTAGTACGGCATGTTTGTTCACATCAGCCATGTTCTTCAGGGAGCACTTGAGTATAAACTACTATGCTTTGGTACGGGGGACCACAGCCCAACACCAGAGCAACAAACTGCAGT
>NW_003856099.1:0-1664 GCF_000181295.1 Otolemur garnettii | reverse complement strand
TGCTCCATAGGTGTGGTCCCCCTACCAAATTTAACTTTTTAAACCTGCACGTATCACACACACGGAAGAATTCCTAGTAACCTACTTCTTGCTATTCAGACCACCAACTGGAAAATGTTGCTTTAGAGTAGACGATTTGTTTAATCTTAGCTTGATCTTAAGATCCAAAAACTAAAGTTTAGTTCCATGGTGAAGAATTTCCTTCAGACAAATTTATTTGGCTTACTTTTTTATCTCCACCCCTAAGGATTTTAGAAGTGTAATCCATCAGTCTGTTTTTTTTTTTTTTTGTAATCTATTTTTCTGTACACTTTTTCTCTTACAGAAAAACATCAGCCCAGCAGCAATAAGGTATATTATTAAAGTATGTAGACAAAAAAGGACTATTTGTTGTAACATTATTTCTAAAAATCACAATTTCTCAATAAATTTATAACTTTGTCTATAACTTTCCATAACATTCGGAGTATGATACGATGAAGGGGAGGAAATAGTTTATATTTAAAACTATTTAAAAATATTTATATTTTTCACAACATATATCGTGGAGGAAATGAAATCTACCACATTGTCAATATTCAATTTCTTTTGATCTACAAAAATGGCAATTTTATGTTATGCAATGTAAATACTAGAATTGACAATTATTCAATTGCTTCGTCTACTTTCTTCTCATTTATTTGCTTTCCTGACTACATATTATAAAAATGAAGGAAACACTGGAGTATTCAGTGTTTTGACTAACGAGTTGTATGTACTTTAAAAAATGATATTCCTAAAAGAATGTCATTCTGATTTACTGCAACTTGCTGGTACAACTTAGTAACAACAGGCTCAAGGCTTTCAGAATTCACTGCCCTGCACTTGGTCTGCTGGAACCAACCTTAACCAGAACTTTGGAACATACAAATTTTACTTCTATTGTCAGTATAGACTCTGCCTAATACATCTTGCAGATATATTATTTATTCTATTGTGTCCTATCTATTCTATCATTTTCTATTTGCTTCTATTTTTACTTACTATGTTATTTATTTTACTATTATTATTTATTCAATAACTATCCTGAAAAATTTTTGAAGCTACCAAAAATGATTTGTAAGAAAAATTGTTTGATTTGCAATATAGTTATTAACAACCTTATCAACAACCTTGGATTTAGTTTGTTTTTTTAGAATTATAATGAGATTTGAGCTTCATTTTAAGCTAGGTTGCCAAAATGTTGCAGAACTAAATAATTTTTCTCTATTCATTCTCAGAACTCTGGTCTATCTTTGTGTTATTGTCTTCTGCTAAGGTCAAATAAAAGAAATAGCCAGATGATGAATGACCTTGTATTTTCTTTAAAAAATTCCACTGTGAACATTGGTCAATATTTTATTCAATGGGCCTTTTTTAAAAAGAAAAAAAAACACTTGAAAATTTTATTTTCAGGACTGTGGAAGAAGAAAAAGCTGTTTTTTTCTTTTTTTTTTTTTCTGATGAACTGATATGCTTGCTTAGAGATAAATGGAGCTTTCTATCTCATAATATCTCCTTTTTGCTTAGGCTGCTTAGAACACCTTGTTAAATTTTCTTTTAATTATTATAACTTCAGCATGATTTTTAAAATACTATTATGTCCTCTCGCTTTGACGCTTTTTCTACTATGTTAAGAACCCCCC
>NW_003856098.1:0-1664 GCF_000181295.1 Otolemur garnettii | reverse complement strand
TGTGGCAGGCACCTGTAGTTCCAGCTACTTGGGAGGTGGAGGCAGGAGAATCGCTTGAGCCCTGGAGTTGGAGGTTGCTGTGAGCTGTGATGCCACGGTACTCTACCCAGGGCAATAGCTTGAGGTTCTATCTCAAAAAAACAAAAACAAACAAAGAAAACCTCTCAGCAAAGAAAAGTCTTACACCAGATGGCTTCACAAATTCGTTCCACCAGACATT
This sequence comes from Otolemur garnettii, assembly GCF_000181295.1. Taxonomy (NCBI): domain Eukaryota; kingdom Metazoa; phylum Chordata; class Mammalia; order Primates; family Galagidae; genus Otolemur; species Otolemur garnettii. The sequence continues at coordinate 1,444 of NW_003856098.1, read as the reverse complement.
TAAAAGAGAATTAGCACAAATTATTCTCTAACCCTTCTAAATAATTGAAGAGGAAACATTTTCTAACTCTTTCTATGCAGCCAGCATTACCCTAATAGCAAAGCCACATAAATGCATCACAAGAAAAGAAAATCACAGACTAATATCCCCTCTGAATATAAATACAAAACTATCCAACAGAATATTAGCAAAGTGAGTCCAATAATATATTAAAAGGATTATTCATATGAGCAAGTTTGATTTATGCAGGCACAAAAGGGTGGTTCAACATAAGAAAGTGATAGGGAAAAATCTTCACACGATCATCTCAGTTAATGCACAAAAGACATTTAACAAAAATCTCATACTTTTTTATGATTAAAAAAGTCCCTCAGAGGCTCGGCGCCTGTGGCTCAAGTGGCTAAGGAGCCAGTCACATACACTTAAGGTGGTGGGTTTGAATCCAGCCCGGGCCTGCCAAACAACAATGACCACTGCAACCAAAAAAAAATAGCCAGGCGTTGTGGTAGGCACCTGTGGTCCCAGCTACAGGAGGCTGAGGCAGGAGACTCACTTGAGCCCAGGAGTTGGAGGTTGCTGTGAGCTATGAAGCCATGGCACTCTACCCAGGGGGATAGCTTGAGGCTCTATCTCAAAAAAAAAAAGAAAAGAAAAGAAACTAGAAAAAGCTGGCAGCACCTGGGGTTCAGTGAGTAGGGTGCCAGCCCCATATACCGAGGGTGGTGGGTTCGAACCCAGCCCCAGCCAAACTGCAACAACAATAACAAAAAGTAAAGAAATAAAAGTCTTAAAAAAAAATAGAGCCTTCCAAGGCTAATGGAAGGAAGGAAATAACAGAGATTAGAGCAGAGACAAATAAAATAGAGAAAAAGAATAGGAATAAAATCTATAAAACCAAAAGTTGATTTTTTTTTTTTTTTGGCCGGGGCTGGGTTTGAACCCGTCACCTTCGGCACACGGGGCTGGCGCCCTACCCTTTTGAGCCACAGGCACTGCCCAAAAAGTTGATTTTTTTGGAAACGATTAACAAACATGACAAACCTTTAACTAAGCTAATAAAGAACAAAAGAGAGAAGAGACCAATAACCAAAATTCAGAAAGGAAAATGACAATATTAATATTACAGAAACAAAAAGGATTATAAGAGAATACCATGAACAACTGTATATGAATAAATTAAATATTATAAAAGAAATGAACAAATTCTGTGAAACATATTTACCTAAACTGACTCAAAAAGAAACAGAAAATCTCAACAGACCTATAACAAGAGACAGAATCAGTAATTAAAAACGTCTCAGCAGGCTTGGCACCTGTGGCTCAAGCAGCTAAGGCATCAGCCATATACACCTGAGCTGGCAGGTTTGAATCCAGCCAGGCCCACCAAACAACAACGATGGCTGTAACCAAAAAATAGCTGAGTGTTGTGGCAGGCACCTGTAGT
>NW_003856097.1:0-1665 GCF_000181295.1 Otolemur garnettii | reverse complement strand
CACAGCAACCTCCAACTCCTGGGCTCAAGCGAGTCTCCTGCCTCTGCCTCCCAAGTAGCTGGAACTACAGGCGCCTGCCACAACGCCTGGCTATTTTTTTGGTTACAGCCATCATTGTTGTTTGGCGGGTCCAGGCTGGATTTGAACCCGCCAGCTCAGGTGTATGTGGTTGGCGCCTTAGCCGCTTGAGCCACAGGCGCCGAGCCAAAACTATTAGCTTTTGAGGGACTTTCTTCTCATGTGAACCATTGTATTAGAAAACTTTGTATGGTAGAATGCATCCTTTCCTGCCTTTAAAAAATTTACAAGTAATCTATATTCATTTGGGAAAAGGAAAAAATGCAGATAATCAACAATCAATATAGGGTTACTCCTCATACCACTATCTGGAGATAGTGACTATTGGCTATTGGCACTATCGTCCTACTATCTTTTTATTTATTTATTTTTGAGACAGAGTCTCACTTTGTCACCCCTGGTAGGGTGCTGTGGCATCACAGCTCTCAGCAACCTCAGACTCCAGGGCTCAAGTGATTCTCGCGCCTCAGTCTCCCAAGTAGCTGGGACTTTAGGCGCTCACCACTGGTTATTTGTTAGAGATGGGGGTCTCACTTTAGCTCAGGTTGGTCTCAAATTCTTGAGCTCAGGAGATCTGCCCCTCTTGGCCTCTCAAAGTGCTGGGATTACAGGTGTGAGCTACCATGCCTGGCCCACTTTGTATGTCTATTTAGCAAAAAATGGAATGCTATCATAGAATTTATGTAAAGTCTGCTTTTCTCCTCCTGCTTTCCTAAAAGGTAAATTGATCATGGTTGGGTCAACGGGGAAGGCAGGGAGTTGGTCTTTCTGAGAGCCGGGCACTGTGGAGCATCATGTACACATCGTCTTTTTTTTTTTTTTTTGAGACAGAGTCTCAAGCTGTTGCCCTGGGTAGAGTGCTGTGGCATCAAGAGTCTCAAGCTGTTGCCCTGGGTAGAGTGCTGTGGCATCACAGCTCACAGCAACATCAAACTCCTGGGCTTAAGTGATTCTTTTACCTCAACCTCCCAACTAGTTGGACTACAGGTGCCCACCACAATGGCTGGCTATTTTTTGGTTGCAGCCGTCATTGTTGTTTGGCGGGTCTGGGCTGCGGATTCGAACCCGCCACCTTAGGTGTACATGGCTGGCGCCTTAGCCGGTTGAGCTATAGGCACCGAGCCAACTGTCCTACTTTCAACCACAACACACACACACTCCCTGAGAGAGAAGCAACCTAACTTCACGTCCAGTTGTTCCATCTGGTTCCCAGGGTAGGATTCCTGGGCAGTACCTTTTCTCCTTGGTCAATTTCAAATATAACTTCTTACAGTCTGGCAACCTACGACTTATCATCTCCAAAATAGCCAGGACATAATAATGGAGGTAACCAAGAATAAATGCGAGGCTGGGCGCAGTGGCTCGTGCCTGTAATCCCAGCACTCTGGGAAGGCTGAGGCAGGTGTATTGCTTGAGCTCACGAGTTCTAGACCAGCCTGGGCAAAAGGAAGACTCCATCTCTACTAAAAGTAGAAAAACTGAGGCAAGAGGATCCCTTGAGTCTGAGTTGGAGGTTGCTGTGAGCTGTGATGCCATAGCACTCTACCCAGGGTGACAGCTTGAGACTCTGTCTCAAAAAAAAAAAAA
>NW_003856096.1:0-1666 GCF_000181295.1 Otolemur garnettii | reverse complement strand
ACATCAGTGTTTCCCACACTTAAGGTACATCTGGGGCGCTCATTTCCCCAGGCCACTTCTATGTAAATTTGCTCCTTCCTGCACCTGAGATTGTTAGATCCAGAAGCACAATTCCCCTTTGAGATTGGACCTAACACTCTGCTCATGAAAACGATTAAAAGACAGCCAAAGAAAAGGAGGGAGGGCGCGATGGTTCATCCTGTAATCCCAATTTTTTCCGAGGCTTAGTGGGGAGGATCACTTAAGGCCAGGAGTTTGAGACTAGCTGGGGTAACACGGTGAACCACTCTCGCTCCCCTCCAAAAAAAGAGGAAAACAGAGAATCACAGAGAATTCTTGTGGACTTCAAACACTTAAGTGCCTGCAAAATCCTGTTGTTTGCAGATCAGTTCATGGACCAAGTTCTTATTTAATTTATTCTTGCTTTTATTCATTCATTCACTTTTAGAGAGAAGGTCTTGCTCTGTCACACTGGCTGATCGTCTGATACGATCACAGCACTCAATAATCTTGAACTCCTGGGTTCAATGGAATCTCCCATATAGGTAGGACTACAGGCACAGCCACTACGCACAGCTAATTTAAAAAAAAAAAAAAATGTGGAAGTGTGGCCTTGTATTGCCCAGGCTGGCCTTGAACTTTTTGTCTCAAGCGATTCAAAATTCTGGGTTTACAGGCATGAAACAGTGCACCCAGCCTTTATGTACATAATAAACATCTGCCATGGGCTGTATCTGAAATTCTCTCTCTTAAAAGGTGAAATTTACTTATTCTTTCCCCATACCTGTTGACATAAGTAAAGCAATTAGAGAAAGTGCAGACCTTATTATGAACATGAGATAATTGGTGAAGTCCAAAATAAGGGAGGCTTCCCAGGAGCCTAACTAAGCCCTTGGGATTCGGTTACCGTCTTCACCCAAAGTACCTGCCTTACCAAAATTCCTGGTCCTTCCCTGGGTAAACGCTGACACAGTTATAACTTGCTACAGAGACACCTAATCTCCAGTTTCTTTTGAACTACTTAATTGCCAACCTCCTTTCCACCTCCTAGATGTTTTCTTGACATTTTCCCATCCTCAGGAATTGTCTTTTTCTATGAATTTCTATAGCAGGAATTATATTAATGTTATTCTTTTCCTGGCTTCATTTTAGGTCCACACTTTTGTGGTTGTTTTTCTCTCCCTCAGATTCCTCATATCCTTCTCACTTGTTTTTATCTCTGTAAGCCATCTTTTAATACCTCTCTGAACAACAGGCTATAAACACCATTCTTTTTTCTTTTTTTTTTTTTTTTGGCAGTCTTTGGCCAGGGCTGGGTTTGAACCCACCACCTCCTGCATATGGGGTCAGCGCCTTACTTCTTTTAGTCACAGGCACCGCCATAAACATCATTCTTAAGTCAGTTGTGATAAGTCTTGGAAGATCAACCTTTGCTTTGCCCTTGAATTATTTCTCTTGTTAGATTGTATAAACAAACTGGGATTGAGACCTTTGTGCCTCTTTGCAACAATGTCTTAATGCCTTTATTATTTTATAGTTAATCTTTCAAAAATCTATTCATCATTGTTTGATATTTTGAAAATAAAGTGGTTACCAAATATAATACAATTTCTGGAGTTAGTGTTTTCTAAAAAGAGAAAATAAATGTAAGGCACACCAATGATTT
>NW_003856095.1:0-1667 GCF_000181295.1 Otolemur garnettii | reverse complement strand
AGAGAAATGGAACCCACTATTACTACCTTGTGTGTGAAACAGAAGTCGACACAAGAGCTGCTTAGTACTAGCCTAGATGAGGGAGAGCATGAATGGGAATATTCTGGGTAGGGGAATGGAGTGAGAGGAGAAGTACGCTGCCCCTCTGTCCTGCTCTGCAGAGCTGTGTATGCGTGTCTGGAATTGTTTGCTTGTTTTTAGTATGCTTCTATCTCTGTCTAAGCTACTCATTGGTACATGTGTTCTGGCTTCTCAGAAATGATCTCCTCCCTTCAGTTGGAGTTAAATAGATGCCAGTAAGAATAATTAAAACTTTCCTTCATTAAGTATTGACCATATGCAGCGCACTATTTTAGGGAGTGAGCAAAGATCCAACTGACAAAAAAATTGAGCGTGAATTTAGGAATCAGAAACTCAGTGCTTCTCAAACTTTAATGTGAGTATGAATCACCTGACGATTTTACAGCTCTCTGAGTCTGTTCTTCTAGGATAGGGCCCAATATTGTTCATTTCTAACAGGCTATCGGGTGATGCTGACATTGCCCACATTTTGAGGAACAAGTGTTTAGAGGAAAGGTGAGCTCCATATGTCCCCTTCGCTCCTAGTTTTCACCTAGGTGAAGTTGTTCAGTAGGTTGGTCAGCTTCCAGGAAATTAATTGGTCTACATTTAACAAGAGCAGAATTAAGAACCTTCACTCAGATTTCTCTTTTATTTCATGTAGCAGAAATAGAAAGTTGAGTTAGATTTCTCCTGGGATCTAGCCATCTTGATTTCACATCCTCAAATATATAGCAAAGTGTACTTCTCTGGGCTAGCATCTCTTTTCTAATATGGCAGGACAAAGGATGAGAAGATTTTGGTGTATCTTGTGGAGGGAAAGGTCCTTGAAGGCCTTTGGTGTAGACTGCTGGCTCCAATTTTGTTTTGAAAAGAGATTTCTACACTAAAACATTGAGTATTTATTCAAGTGAGTATAAAGTAGTATTTGGATTTCTCATCTGCCATATGGAATACTCGTGAACTTCACAAAGGAGAAAGATGATTAGGCCACTGTAGGTTTCTAGCACCCACAGCCCAATGTCATCAAAACCTCTCTTTTCATTCCCAACAGGCAAGCCTGATGGAATAACTCACCGCTGCTGAGACATGCTAGAAGGATTCTTAGAAAAGATGTGTGTGGAACTATTTTGAAGGAAAGAACTTTTGTGCAGAAAACAGCAAAAGGCACGCTGTTCCTGGGGGCTTTTGGGATCGGGCATTGCATCTGCCTTGGGTTTGGATCTTGTTTCTGTTTCTTGCAGTCTCTAAGTCTTTTGCTGCCCACTGGTCTTAAAAGACTGGAGCCCCCTTTCTTTCCAGACTCACTCTGGAGCTTGCCTACCTCCTACACAGATGGCTTGTGCTGCTTTGTCCCGTCCTTCAGCTCAGTCTCTGGAGCATATGTGAGGCATTTATTTGAATATCTTTTTTACTAATCTAAGCTCTTCAGGGTTTGATCACATGCCATCCAAACCAAAGCTATTTTGGGGATGTTTTTCTAATTGCCTTGAACTTCAGAATTTACCTGAGAAAATTAAAGCATTTCCATCATCAGTTGTTATCCATATTCAATCTTCCAATATTCCTCTGTGGAAAAGTGGGAGGTTTTTTTTTTTTTTTTTTTT
>NW_003856094.1:0-1667 GCF_000181295.1 Otolemur garnettii | reverse complement strand
CCAAAGGGGAAATGAGGACTTGAATTAGAAACCCCGGGGGCCAATGAAGAGAAAGAAGGCACTCCTGGGTACAATGGGGACTTTAGTTGGAAACCCGGTGGCCAAATGAAAGGAAATCTGGCACCCCTGTGTGAAATGGGGACTTGAATTAGAAACCCCGTGAGCCAATGAAGAGAAAGCTGGCATCTTGGGGTTAAATGGAGACTTCAGTTCCAAACCCCGGGGGCCAATAAAGAGAAAGCAGGCACCCCCGGGGAAAATAGGGACTTGAGTTCGAAACCCCGGTGTCCAATAAAGAGAAAGCACGCAACCTAAGGTAAATGTAGACTTCAGATTGAAACCCTAGGGCCCAATGAAGAGAGTGCAGGCACACCAAAGGGGAAATGGGGATTTCTATTAGAAACCCCGGGGGCCAATGAAGAGAAAGCAGTCACACTTGGATAACATGGGGACTTCAGTGAGAAATCCGGGGAACCAATGAAGAGAGAGCCGCCACCCCCATGTGAAATGCGGACTTGAATTAGAAACCCCACTGGCTAATGAAGAGAAAGCAGGCACCCCGGGGTAAAATGGGGACTTCAATTAGAAATCCCGGGGGCTAACGAAGAGAAAGCAGGCACACCCCGGTGAAAAGACGACTTAAGTTACAAACCCCGGGGGCCAATGAACAGAAAGAAGGATCCCCCAGGTGAAACAGCGAAATCAATTCGATACCTTGGGGGCCAATGAAGAGAAAGCAGGCACATCTGGGTCAAATGGGGACTTCAGTTAGAAACACAGGGCCCAATAAAGAGAAAGCTGGCACCCCCGGGTGAAATGGGGAATTCAATTAGAAACCCCGTGGACAATGAAGAGGAAGCAGGAACCCCCTGATGAAATGGGGACTTCAGTTTAAAACCTGGGGGTCAATGAAGAGAAAGCATGCATACCTGGGTGCAATGAGGACTTCAGTTCGAAACCCCGGGGGCCAATGAAGAGAAAGCAGGCAACCCTGGGAGAAATGTGGACTTCAGATCGAAATCCTGGGGCCCAATGATGAGAATGCAGGCACCACAAAGGGGAAATGGGGACTTCTATTAGAAACCCCAGGGGCCAATGAAGAGAAAGCAGGCACCCCCGGTAAAAATGGGGACTTCAGTTCAAAACCCTGAGGCCAATGAAGAGAAAGCAGTCACACTTGGATGAAATGGGGACTTCAGTTACAAACCGCGGGGTCCAATGAAGAGAAATCCGACACCCCCGTGTGAAATGGGAACTTGAATTAAAACCCAGGGGGTTAATGAAGACCAAGTTGGCACCCTGGGGTTAAATGGAGACTTCAGTTAGAAATCCCAGGGGCCAATGAAGAGAAAGCAGGCACCCTCTGGGGAAAACGGGACTTAAGTTTCAAACCCCGGGGCCCAATGACAAGAAAGCAGGCTCCCCCAGGTGAAACGGGGACTACAGTTCGAAACCCCAGGGCCCAAGGATGAGCAATCAGACACCCCCAGGGGGAACTGGGGACTTCTATTAGAAACCCCGGGGGCCAATGAAGAAAAAGTTGGCACTCCGGGGTTAAATGCAGACTTCAATTAGAAATCCCGAGGGCCAATGAAGAGAAAGCAGGCAGCCCTGGTTGAAATGGGGACTTCAGTTCGAAACCCCGGGGGCCAAGGAAGAGAAAGCAG
>NW_003856093.1:0-1667 GCF_000181295.1 Otolemur garnettii | reverse complement strand
AAATAACCTCATTAATGCATATTGGTAAATGAAAGAAGCCAATCTGTATGATTCCAGAGGTACACACCATATGACACTCTGGGAAAGACTAAAAGACAGGGAATAAAAATATCCATGGTTGACAGAGTTTGAGGTGGCGAGGGGGACAAGAATATAAGGAATGCAGGGTATTTTCACGGTAGTGATACTGTCTGGGTTGTGTATGATCCCATACGATGCTGTAATAAAAACGTGTGACTTTGTATGATACTGGAAGATGACTGTGGGACATTATGCATTTGGCAAAACTCACAGATATGCACAACAGAAAGAATGAGCCATAATGCAGACTGCATAGACATTTTTAATAACGTGTCAATATTGTTTCAATTATAACAAATATGCCACACCAGTGCAGGAAGGGAATAACAGGAAAACTAAGGACAGGCAGAAAATAAATAGATGAGTCTCTTTCTACTCCCAATTTTTCTATAAACCTAAAACTGCTCTGAAAAAAAAGAAGTCTATTAATTAAAAAAAAAAAAGATGTGAAAGAGCAATCAAAACTAAGATTATTCTCTTTGAGTCAAAACCAGGCATTTTGGTTTTTTCTTTCATTTTGAACCACAAACTGTATTTTTCCATAGCTGATTTTTATCGAGGTATTCAAAGCTTCTTTTATTTCAAGCATTGGGGGTGGGGGAAAAATTCTGTTTAGAAACACTGTTGATTGTATCATTTTTAAATATAGTAAAATGAAATAGTATACTGGGTTGTATTTTTGGCAAATCACTGAAGTGGACAGATGGTTTTTCATTATCTGGTACACAGAAATACAAGGCTGGTGACAGTGGGTTTGGTGGGGGTGCTTACTCATCTGTGAGAGAGTAATTTTTGAGCTGCTTGGCCAGCACACATCCTAAATCTTCCTCAGCATCTGTGACAACATCTGCCTAAAACATGTTAATATGCACATTTTTGCTAGGAAGTCATATTCTGTCTTTGGTCCTCCCAAAGGCAAAATCATATGAGTGTAAAGTGAGATATTTAGGATGATTTGAGGGTTATCTTTTAGAAGTATTTGTATTTTTGCATAAAATGTTAAATCTTATTTGGTACTCATTTCATTGTGCCAGCATATGTTCCCAACAAGTAATTTGGAAAAAGTAATTCCTCTTCAAAACGGCTTCTCAATGGTGAGAATTAGTGTGCCAATGTGATTATTTACCTAAACATTATGTTTCACAGATAGGAGAAATCTTCAGTAAATAAAATTTCATCTTGCATACATCTAATAAGATGGGCATATCTTGTGCTTCTATTAAAGTTAAGTCTAATTCATTAAATAAATGCTGCTTTTGCTAAATGCTAATTGGTACAATTTTCAGAACTTGGTAAATTCATTTCACTTAAATTATATATTAAGAATATTTTTTACACAATAGTATGCTCTTCTTAGTTGAATAATATCATTTTGTATTTTGCACATTCAAATTGTTTTAATCTTGTTTCTGTATTAATTTTCCTTATTCATTAATCTTCCCTAAGGAGTAATTATTGAAGCCATAGACGTAGGCATATGATATAGCTTTTGAAACACATGCAGCAACTTGATAAGTGATAGAGACAAAAGTTATTTACTCGATTTTCTCTTCGGTCCTCATGAATATAGATTAATTTTTTTTTTT
>NW_003856092.1:0-1668 GCF_000181295.1 Otolemur garnettii | reverse complement strand
TTTCAAATTATAAATAAAACCAGCACATTGTACCCCATAAATGCATTAATGTACACAGCTGTGATGTAACAAAAAAAGATGAGGGGAAGGAAGAAGGGGGATGGGTATGCTCCCACTTAATTGCCACAGTGTGGGGTATATGGCATACCTCTCAGAGGCAGTTCACAACTACATCAGGGACTATACCTAAAAAATGCAAGCACTGTAACCTAATTCTTTGTACCCTCAAATTAACCTGAAATAAAAAAAAAAATGAGATGATGAGATGATGGTTGATATCAAACCACAATGATACTTAATTTTCATTAGAAATATAGGAGTCTGATTTCAAAAATATCAATACTTATTATATGCTAGATATTATATCTTTTGTTAGAATTCAAACTCAGAAGAAAAATGTATGTTTGGGTATATTGTTTTTCAAATTTCTCTTAAGTTATATGTGAAAGTGTGTGAAGACCATCATCACAGATAAGTACAGCTGGATGGTATCTAAAAGACTCTTTAGTTCAAAGACCCTAAGAACCAAGTCCAAGTTCTACATATGAGGCACCTGGTCTACTTTCTAGGCTTGCTTCTCAAGGTCCCTCCAACCTTTAGTTTAATTGTGAAGAGAAAGATATAAATAAAACTCCAATATCTCTATCTTTGACTCATGTCTTATGAAATTTGGCAAGAGTCTAGGGGAATTGCTTAATTTACCTAGGGAAGGAGACATTTTAGATTATTCTGTAACTGGAAACAACGTTCAGTTTTATCAATTTCCTTTGTTCTTGATAGTAAAGGAACCCATCTCTACTTAGAAAATGCCCCAAAACTGAGAATTGTAAAGTGAGTTATGTAAATCTCTGTGGCTGGAGACAACAGTCTACCCAATGTCTAAGACAAGCATAATTCTTTCTGGGATATTAATTTAAATGAAGCCTGGACATATTATGGTGTAGAATGCAAGATGTGTGATAAAAATTTAAGGCTATTACACAAGGCTTATAGGACATTTTGAAATTATGGTTGGATCTAGAAGCCATGCCTCCAACAACACTCAGTATGAGTTTATTGTTCTCTGCTATTAGGAGGTCTTCAGTGAAAATTGAGAAATCTGTTCTAAGGGCTTCACCTGTTTAAGATATCCCTTGTTACTACAAGGAGAGAAAGAATCCCAGGCATCACCAAGGCCTTGATTTCGTATCTAGTCAAGACACTGGCCTTTTCCCTGAGGCCATTTTGGGTATGGTGTTTCAGAAAAGGATGTAGATTTTGCAGAAGTTCTGGAGGTGGTTCTTCTTGGCTGACATTGAAAGAGGAACATATTTTGCTTGGGTTACATTGAGGTCAATATTTCATTAACAGCGATGACAGATGAATAGCCTATAAGACAGTTTCATGCCAAATGTGAAACAACCAGTATTTTTATGAAATAATTTAACCCATAATTGCAGCAAATAATGAAAGGAACTAATAGCTTGGCATTGGCATTTATGAAGTGGTCACTATGATGTTTCTGTGAATTAAAGATGCAGCAAACTGTATAATTTATGAGCAATGAGGAAAAAGAATCAATCTGGGCAGTTCTTGAAGGTTTTGGGGGCAAGAGTGATGTCTTTAATGAACTCAAATATAAAAATTACCCTATTTGAGTTATTTTGTTATTGTGCACAATGATATATT
>NW_003856091.1:0-1668 GCF_000181295.1 Otolemur garnettii | reverse complement strand
CTTTCGATGAGTTTTTTCATTCATTCTTTGTGTGTGTGTGTTTTCTGGTTTTTTGATGATCAACAGGGAGTGAACATTTATACCCTCAAATTATATCATGATTACTTAATAGAACCATTTGGTTGATCCTTGCTTCTTTTATAACAATATAAACAATTGGTGAGTTTGACTACATTAACTATTATAAATAGAGCTTGGTTACAGAACTAGATTTTATTAATAGCCCCCCATACAAAAGGGGGAATTACCAAAGGTTTAAAAGGCTGAAGAATCCTATCAGATTTTATTGTCAATTATTTCTCTGAATAGGCAACTACAGAAATAATTGAGACCCTCATTGTTCAAAGAAAAATGCAGAGCCAACACTACTGAATTTACAGTAGAAGGATATTTATTTTGTGTGTGTTTTTGCATTGGTTCTGCTTTTTCAGGATAGGGAAAAGTTGTGTTAAGTAATTCACTCTCTGACTAAGGAGCATGTCTGGATTTAGGAATCATTCTTTGTCTGTAGGGAAATAGAAGAACAATAAGGAGGATCACCCAGAAACCAAATAGGAATTTGGCCTCGCAGTAGAGAATTCAAAGACTGATCAAATTAAAAATAGTAAAAAGAAATATATATATTCAGCAGCAAAACCTATATCTTCCTATATTTTATACAGAGCAGTAATTCTCAATGAAACTTCCTATAGAGGAGATACCTGCTAAAGCAGGCAATTCAACTAATAGCCTTCTTCTTATTCCCAGATCATTAAATAAGTGTACACAGTTTTCTTAATTTTAAGATTTTTCTTCTATAATTTCCCACTTAATGCATAAGAGCTGGCTACTGCTCGAGCTGTTTGAATGAATAAACAAGTTACAAATGAATATTGAGAGAAAGCAAACACCTGACCAAACCTCTTTGACATTTTGTATTTCATTTTCTTAAGAGAAATATGAGTGTCTGATTGGATTATAAAGTACATTACTTAATATATATGTATATGTTTATTTTCTTCGAGTATGTAGACCTTCACATAATATTATTGATTTGATAAATTATATTCAATACAATGAAATATGAATACAAGGCTATGTGTCCTTCCAAGTTTGAAAGCATTTGTTCCAGCTTCTCAGGTACTGACTAATTAACACATGGTTTTCAATCCCTATTTCTTCAAGTGAACAGTCCAGGGTAGATCTATCCAAGCATGTGACTTGAAAATGACATTTTAATTAACTACTACATACAACAATAGGCATAGTGATATAATATCTCTAAAAGTAAAATTTTCAGAATCAAAGGAATCAAATTGATTATGATCAAAACCACAACACATTTGGAACTTTATACTAATATTTTCTATCAATAGAATAACGAACTCTGAGCAGTTGATTGACCAACCTGAAACTGGTATTAAAGAGAAAGAGACAGAAATGTAGACAAAGAGATCAAAAGAGTGAGAAAGGGAAAGAGTTTCTCACTGGCATGGCTTCATTTAATTGCCTACTGTAGTCTATCGCAATGGCACATAGTCATAGCCTACAGTATTTTATTTTTTAGGAAAAATTAGTATCTGGTATTAATACAGCTTTCATATTAGTACAGATACAGAAGTGTGAAAATATATTATGTAATTACTCAAAGATTACTTAAAATAAGTAGACCATGCACCAGGATTAATT
>NW_003856090.1:0-1668 GCF_000181295.1 Otolemur garnettii | reverse complement strand
AAGCTGTCTCTTTATCTCTTGATTATTTATTTTGCTAGGCAGGAACTTTCTAATTCAAGTCCTGTTTGCCTATTTTTACTTTTGTTGCTTGCTTTCGAGATGTTAGTCATAAATTCTTTTTGGGGGGGATTCTGGGAAGATGGCCGACTGGTAGCAACCCTGGTCAGAGGCTCCTGAGCAAAGGAAGAAAAACTGGTTGGAATCAGAATCTATGAAGCCAAAGACAGGGAGCTGAGCCCAGAAAGAAATTCGGCAAGCTGCAAATCCAAGGAAGATCATTTAAGAACACAAAATACAGGTACAAAGTGGGCCCCAGAACTGCTTGCTAGAGCCTCTCACCTCCTGTGGGTGATGGGTGGGCCGCATAGAAGTCCCCTGCACCGGGAAGGCACAGAATGACTTGGTAGAGCCTTGTGCACCCCACAGGCAGCAGCAGAGGATTCCCCCACTCTGGGAGGGCCCAGAACTGCTTGCTAGATCCATGCACCCCACAGGTGGCAGAAGAGACCCCCACGTTCTGGGCAGGTCCAGAACTGCTTGCTAGAGCTGCAAGCCTCTTGCAGGCAGCGGGTGGCTGGATAGGAGTTCCCCTGCTCTGGCAGCCACAGAACCAATTGCTAGAGCCTCGTGCACCCCTGTGAGTGGCAGTGGATGAGTCCCCCACTCTGGGAGGACCCAGAACTGCTTGCTAGAGCCGCGCACCCCACGGGTGGCAGAGTAGATCCCTGCTCCAGGGCTCTGGGTGGGCGCAGAACTGCATGCTAGAGCCACACACCTCCTGCGGGTGGCAGGTGGCCACAGAGGACTTCCCTCCCCTGCTCCGGGCAGGCGCAGAACCACTTGCTAGAGCCTTGCTCACCCCTGCGGGCAATAGCAGACCAGTCCTCCACTCTGGTAGGACCCAGAACTGCTTGCTAGAGCCGCATGCCCCACAGGCAGCAGAGTAGATCCCTGCTCCAGGGCTCTGGGCAGGCGCAGAACTGCTTGTTAGAGCTGCACACCTCCTGCGGGCGACGGGTGGCCGCAGAGGACTTTCTCTGCTCCAGGCAACCATAGAATTACTTGCTAGAGCCTTGCACACCCCCGCCGGTGGTGGCGGATGAGTCCCCCACTCTGAAGGGGCCTAGAACTGCTTGCTAGAGCTGCACACCTCCTGTCGGCGGCGGGTAGCCGCAGAGGACTTCCCCTGCTCCGGGCAGCTGCAGAACTACTTGCTAGAGCCTTGTGCACCCCCGTGACTGGTGGCAGATGAATCCTTCACTCTGGGAGGACCCAGAACTGCTTGCTAGAACCGTGCACCCCAAGGGCAGCAGAGGAGATCCCCGCTCCAGGGCTCTGAGTGGGCCCAGAACTGCTTGCTAGTGCCACGAGTGTCCCATGGGCAGTGGTGGAGGAGTCCTCTGTCCCAGGCAGACCCAAAACTGCTTTCTAGAGACACGCACACACCACAGGGGCCAGTGGAGGTGTTCCCCGCTCCAGGCACCTGTGATGGGTGGGCCCAGAACTGCTTGCTAGAGCCATGCGCGCCCTGCAGGAGGCAGTGGAGGAGTCTAGCACTCTGGGTGGACCCAGAACTGTTTGTTAGAGCCACGTGCATCCCACAGACAGAGGTGGAGTTCCCCACTCCAGGCTCCCATGCTGGGAGGGCATAGATCGGCTTGCTAGTGC
>NW_003856089.1:0-1669 GCF_000181295.1 Otolemur garnettii | reverse complement strand
AGCTCTGAAATCCTAGCTCCTCTTTCTTTGTATCTATTTATTTATTTATTTTGCTAACATCTGAGGTCTTTATGGGGGGGTAGCAGCCCTCTTATAACCTTAATCATCTCACCATTTATCTCAAAGAAAAGGTTTGGCTGCTTTGTCCTCCCAGATATCAGACTGATGAGCTATGTCTAATGACCTGGCTTTATGTCCTGCTTTGTGAGTTTTACAACACATTTTCTTTATCCCTTGACTCTAGCCACTTTGGTGGTTTAACCTTTGTGTTGTTGCATCATTATTTCAGCATTTCAGTCTGATTCCACAGCTGACATCATGTCTGGAGTGGGAACCACATGGTCCGTGTGCTTTCTGGGGACACTTAGGGTTGGCACCCCTGATCCTGGTAGTGTCAGCAACTAGATTTGATTCGAGAAGGTTGACAAGTGAATGTGATACAGGCTTCCTGGGAGAACATGCTGTTTGTTCAAATGGGATAATTTCTTCCCTGGGTGTCAGAAGTTGTGAAAAACAAAGTGATATATGTTGCATTAACTAAAGTCCTACTCTTTATATCAATTCTTGGACTTGCTTTTCTCCTGTAGGGAGCTCATCTGAGTATTGTGTTTCTCCAAATAACAACTCTAAGACATTTGGAATAGAGACAAAACAATTTTTTTCCTAATCCATGAAAAAAATTGGTGCTAAATAAATACTAATGAAAGGATAATCTTTGTATGTTAATTAAAGCTTTAAGTTGAAGGTATATAATTTTAAGAAATAGGAATACACCTCATTATATAGTTCTAAAATTTTGAAACACGGCGTGTATCTTAAAATCAGAATTTTTGTGTAAATAAGATCATTGTTTGTGGTTTTAATGTTTTCCATTTTGACTTCAAAGTATTGAGTCCAAAATAATAATATAGTTAATTTTTCCTACTTGTTAAAAGGTTTTCCCACTTTTAAGATGAATGTTTTCTAAGAGAAATTGCATTGTCAAATCATACGCTCAGAGATATACATTAAATTAAAACCTACATTATAAGGATTGCAAATCTGTTTAGCTTTACCAGAGACCCAGTACTTACCAACCTCTATGCCGGTTGCTAGATCTTCACTATTGCCATCGAATCATGTTAATCATTGTTGAATGAAGAAGACAACACCAGACATTTCTATATGTAAAAGACAAGCATACTTGATGTATTTTTAAAAGGAAACCAACCTGTACATTCAGCACTGAGTAGATATCCTAAAAGGCAAATGGTGACGAGGCCTGGTGATTCTGCCATGATCGTGTTCAGGCACTGCATAACCTTTGCTAGTAGATTGTGCAAGTGGCAAGGTCGAGCAGTTGTTCCAAAGTACAAGCTGAGCTGTATTTACTTCTGGGAAATAATGTCCATTTCCCTCAGTGGGTCTTTGGACTATTTCCAATGGCCTCTTGGGTCAAGTGAAGCGAATGGGTAGTGGTCATCATTAATTTTCACCTGTAACTTCATAGGCTTCTGCTACTGTGGCTCATTTGAGGCCAAAGCAAGAAGTGACAGATCTTCAGAATGGAGCTAAGTATAGTGGCTACAGTTGCTGTGGCAGCAAAATTCATCAGTGGGGCCCATCTTTTCTGTTAGGGAGCATTGATGTCACATAATTTAAAGGTAAAGAAAGGGAAAAAGCAGTCATT
>NW_003856088.1:0-1670 GCF_000181295.1 Otolemur garnettii | reverse complement strand
AATCCCATAAGGTTGTTGAAGGAACCAATTAATACATGTAAAGACCTTAACATAGTACCTAACTTATAATAAGCACTGTGTGAGTGTGGTGTACTATTACTACCTTCCAGTAAGTACATTTTGGTAACAAAAATCAACATTTACTTCTCTCAATGAGATAATATGTGGGAAAATACTGACCCCTTTACCTGGAATCCCTTACTTTCTCTCTCCTCCCTGACGCTCTCTTTCTCCATCTCTCTTTCTCTCTCTGATGCAAAGAACTCATGCAAAATTCATTCCATTTTACACACCAGAATTTGGTTTCAAAACTAATGTGCTTCTCTTTGAAAATTAAAAAGCATCTATATCAACTAGAAATCGCTCTTAGTAGTTACTAGAAAGAGTCCTACTTACAGAGATGTTTTGTTAATGAGGTATCCTAAGACCCAAGGTGTGCTGCAAAGAAGACTGCCACACGAAGTGTCACCTGATCTTACCTATATGTGTTTTAAAGGTAACTACAACGACATCAGAATCTGGTATTACTTCCACATCAAAGTCATCATTGGACAGGCCACTTATGAGCTGCACCAACAAGACTGACATCATGTCAGTCACATTTGCCTTGAGATTTTCAAATGCCACCAAAGAGGGAATATTTTCACATTCTTTTGATGTATCTTCCATTTCTTTTGATCCTTCTTTGAGGGAGACTTTTGTATTGAATTCTTCTGACACATCTAATTTGGGGGACACAAAAGAAGTATAAGTTACTATCATTATCTATCAGAGTCTTAGCAAAGTAAGTGATCATAAGACACTGACCTCTTTCCTTCCCAATCTCTTCACTAACTCACATTAAAAGAAATCTTGGGCTTGGCGCCTGTGGCTCAAGTGACTAAGGCGCCAGCCACATACACCTAAGGTGGTGGGTTCGAATCCAGCCCGGGCCCACCAAACAACAATGATGGCTGCAACTAAAAAATAGCTGGGCATTGTGGCAGGCGCCTGTGGTCCCAGCTACTTGGGAGGCAGAAGCAGGAGACTTGCTTGAGCCCAGGAGTTGAAGGTTGCTGTGAGCTGTGATGCCACGACACTCTACCCAGGGGGATAGCTTGAGGCTCTGTCTCAAAAAAGAAAGAAATCTTGGATGGTGTTCCCTTTATTTAATTAAAACAATGAATAGTATTAATTGTCTGTTACTAATATTTAAGTTCAATTTTCTTCCATTTTCATATGGACATTATAGTTCTTTATTTTTAAGATCACCAGCATAATGAGGAAAAAAGATTTTCATTTATTCCTGGGAGATGTATAAATTAAATTTTATGGAGATCAGTTATTAAAATTTTTCCAAAATTATTAGCAATAAGAAAAAATATTCATTTCACATACCTAAGTAAAGAAATAGCCACTTATGAAATGATTTGCATTCTAAAACTGTTTGTATATATGAATTTGATATGAAAATTATACACAATTGAAGTTCAATTTTATAATACTCTTTCTGCCTGTCTCTCTGAGGATCCTGCCCTATCTTTCCTTGCACTTGACATGTGTTTCTAGCACAATATCATATTATAGGATAATTATTGAACTAAGCTATGATACTGAACAGTATCATATTATAGTATAATTACTGAACTAAGCTTCTCAGAAGCAAGGCACATGTTTATTTACCCTTGTAT
>NW_003856087.1:0-1670 GCF_000181295.1 Otolemur garnettii | reverse complement strand
GAGGGAAAGCAGAGAGGAAGGATTCCTATTTCACAGTAAGATCATTGCTGACAACAGACTGTAGACACAAATTCAGAAAAGTAAATATAAAAACAATGTGAGCTGCCCACATTTCCAGGAACTGAGCTAAAGAAGGGATCTAACACTTAGAAGGCATCTCTGGGGCTTGCCCCTCTGTCCTCTTTCTAGAGTGGTAACAGTGAGTCTTCCTACCAAGGGTCCTCAAACTTTTAAAACAGGGGGCCAGTTCACTGTCTCTCAGACTGTTGGAGGGCTGGACTGCGGGCCCAGGACGAGTTAGCTGCTAAGCAGGACAGGCAGCTGCGGCAAAAACACCCGGCGGGCCAGATAAATGTCCTCAGTGAGCTGCATGTGGCTCGCAGGCTGTAGTTTAAGGACCTCTGACCTAGACAGTCCCACCCAGAGCAGGCTCCTCTTCACAAGGTGAAAAGCCTCCAGGCCTCAGAACTGCCCCTATGTGGTCTTCTCCTCTGTGTGGCCCTGCTGACCCCAAGCCTAGCCATGTACCTCCCCAGGGCTGCAGGATTTTGCCAGTGTCCAGTCTTGCCAAGCTGTGAAATTTGAATGCTTACCTAGAAAACAAGCACATTTCACACAAAGCAAACCAAAAGGAAATTTGGTAAAATAGCCTGAAAAAATCATCAAGTGCCTTGAAAATGTTTCCTTCCTCTAGCCCAGGCGTCCTCAAACTATGGCCTGTGGGCCACATGCGGCCCACCAAGGACATTTACCCAGCCTGCTGGGTGTTTTTGCCACCGCTGTCTGTTCTGCTTAGCAGCCGACTCGTCCTGGGGCCCGCAGTCCAGCCCTCCAATGGTCTGAGGGACAGTGAACTGGCCCCCTGTTTTAAAAGTTTGAGGACCTCTGCATAGCCTTTCTTGAGAAACCATATACCAATGTCTTCGAACCCGAAACTTCAGGTCAGCTGAAGTCAAAGTGGCCTCCTTCTGTCCCCCAAAGCACATGATTAATCATACTTGACTATTTTCACTCAAAATCTGTTCTGAACATCCTAGCGAGTGTAAAATCCAAAAACATTTCACTCTTAGATTGCCATGTGTAGTGAGAAGCCAAGATAAGGCAAATGGTATTCTCAGCTTCACAGTTTTTTTCTAGTAATAAAAAAGTTCTATTTCCTAAGATATACTTAACTATTTTTTAAGGGAATAATTAAAAATTTTTATTTAGAGAAAAAAAATCATAGGAGCTTTTGATCAAACCACGCTGGTACTGTAGCAATGTTCACCAGCGTGGCAGTGGGGAGGCTCAGTATAAGGACTAGTGGTACAGAGCTGGCCTCTTGCTGAGAGGGGCCAACAGGTGCTCAGGAATCCGGCCAGGCCGTGCCTCAGTGCTGTTCTCTGCAGCTGGCTTTGCTCGGCACAGAACCACTGCCCCGGCATAGCAGGGTGGAGTATGGCCAGGGAAGGAGTATGCTAAATCCAGAAAGGCCGCCTAGTAGGACTGGAGAGAGCCTGAAATGAGAACTCAGATACTCCTGGGTCGAAGCTATTCTCTCTCCAGCCAACTCCAGTGGCTCCATGTCCCAAATCTGAATGTTCCATTCATGGGAAGTGAATGTGAGTTCAGCTCACTGTGTAGACATCCCCACGTGGATATGAGTTCAGGTCACTGTGTAGATGTCCCCA
>NW_003856086.1:0-1670 GCF_000181295.1 Otolemur garnettii | reverse complement strand
CCAGCTACTTGGGAGGCTGAGGCAGGAGACTCGCTTGAGCCCAGGAGTTGGAGGTTGCTGTGATGCCACAGCACTCTACCCAGGGGGACAGCTTAAGGCTGTGTCTCAAAAAAAAAAAAAAAAATTAAATCCTAGTGCAGCAGTCAACCACAGATCTGAAATAAACAGAATGTGGTGGTTTTATCTTTCATGTAATCTTTTGGGTTCCTCGTTCTCCGAAAAGCTGACTTGTAGGTATAATTGTATCCTGTAAATTCCGGTCGTTCATATCATGATTTTTATTTCAGTGTATATCTTCATAGTCTCTCCATCTGAGCACTCTTAAATATTTTGATATCTTTGCATTTGTGGCTGGTTTGTAACATTTTTCACGTGAGATCATACAGGTGTTTTTAGCTGAGAGATTATTTTGTGTTTATCTCAAAGAAGTCATGATGGTCGTAAATTTAGTTTCTCTTCAATATGCTGTATATTATCTATAAATGACCTATTAAAAGATCATAGGAGTAGGGATCATTGACATGATGAAGCATACTGTGTTTTATTAGTGGTTATAATGTAGCATTTTCCCTAAAGCGATATGTGTAATTGATGAGATTGGTAGTAATTTGTACATGTGTGATTTATGAGCGTAATACATGTTCTTTTATTTTAATATGAGTTTCTGTTCGAATTTTTTATTTGAACAGTGGAAACTCCAGTGAGTCACAATGTACCAATTAACCAAGCTTAACAGTTTTGTGACCATGATCTTGTTTCAGCTACACTCCTCCCTGCTTTTCTGCCTCTCCCCCCTTATTTAATCACTGGATTATTTTAAAGCAAATCCTTGACCACCATTTTACTTACAAGTATTTCAGCATTGTATCTTAAAGATAAGTACTATTAAAAAAAAAATAGAACCACAGTATCCTTAATACAATTTTCTGTTTTTATTTTTCATTTCGTTTTTGAGATAGAGTCTCAGTACATTGCCCTGGGTAGAGTGCTGTGATGTCACAGCTTACAGAAACCTCAAACTCTTGGGCTTACGTGATTCTCTTGCCTCAGCCTCCTGAGTTGCTGGGACTACAGGCACCTGCCATAATGCCCGGCTATTTTTTGGTTGCAGTGTCATTATTGTTTAGTAGGCCCAGGCTGGGCTTGAACCCTCCACCTTCGGTATATGTAGCCAGCGCCCTACTCACTGAGCTACGGGCACTGAGCCTTTAATTTAATTTTAAATTTGAGACAGAGTCTCACTCTATCACCCTGGGTAGAGTGCAGTGGCATCATCTTAGCTCACAGCAACCTCAAACTCTTGTGCTCAAGCGGTATTCTTACCTCAGCTTCTTATGAAGCATGCGCCACCATGCCTGGCTAGTTTTTCTATTTTTAGTAGAGACCAAGTCTTGGTCTTACTTAGACTTGTCTTGAAATCCTGAGCTCAAGCAGTTCCCCAGCCTTGGCCTCACAGAGTGCTAGGATTACAGGTGTGAGTCACTGCACCCAGCCCTTAACACAATTTTCAGTTAAAAATAATTCTTTAATAGCATCAAATTAACAGCCAGAGTTTCCCTGACCATCTCAATTGTTTTCTACAATTTAAGTCAGGTTTCAGATGATATCTTAAATTGTATTTAGTTGTATCTTTTAAATCTCTTTTGATCCATATCCTCCACCCTTTTTTT
>NW_003856085.1:0-1671 GCF_000181295.1 Otolemur garnettii | reverse complement strand
GCAGCTTTAAAGGGAATGTTCACTTGTTTGGGGGATAGGGAAGATTGTACTGAAAATTGACGCCAGTATCTGATTATCATGATGGCAGAGTTACAAAGAAGATAAAATGCACAACACAATGAACTATAATGACGTTCATACCTGATAGGGAAAGAATAGCACAGGGGACTTTAGACTAACACATCTAGAATTTTGGTTTCCCAATTTGCCAGAATTCTATTGGCTATCAGAAGAAGGCCCTTGCCCACATTCCAGAAGAGAAAACTCTTGCCTGGAGATTGTGCAAAGGCACCTGAAACAGATGTCTTTCATCTGTTTTCCTCAGATTTTGTCCCTGCTACCACCTCACTGTAACCTGTCCTGGCTACCAGCTCACTGTAACCTAGCTGCATGACAGCACTTAATCCTTTGAGGCAAAGTAGATGCACTTATTATCACAGAGAGCAAGGCTGGAACAAGAGTGGGAATCAGTGTCTGATCCACAGGCATCTGTGGCAATTGTGTCTGGAGAGGATGGAGAAGACCAAGAGATATTTATACGACTACAACATTGCTTGATATGTATAATCAAATGTTCTCATTGTCCAATGAGCCAAAGGACAATGTGAGCAGCTGTAATGGAAACTCAAGTTTTCTCAGCCTGTGTCCAGATCTAAGCTAATTCACAGATGTAAAGCCACAAGATTAAAAGAGAGGCTTGATAGGAAGAGTAAGTAGACAGGATAGATGTTCTCCCAATCCTTCCCTAAAGGGGCTCATGGCCAATTTGCAAGGCAACCATGAATTGAGCAAAGAGAATACCCAAATGCTATAACACAAAGAGTCTGAGCTACGCTGATTTCACTGGATTCAAAATGCCTTTCTGGCCTTCTGGTTTGGGTGAACACTTTCAAGAGATTTGGGGAGAAGGCCCAGCTGAAGAAAGCTACCAAGAATGTGGGTAGGGATAGGACTGGATACACAGTATAGCTTTTGAAACCAAGAGAGCAGGGTAGGTGAAGACATTAATTTTACATGTTTAGAGAAGTTGGCAAAGGAAAAAGTAGACAGCAAGACAGAGACTGGGAGAGGAAAGAATTTCAAACAGGAAATGGCCTGTCAATAAGCATTCTGTAGCCAGGTCTCCTTTGTTCTGAGGATTAGCTCTTGAGTTTTTATTTCCACATGTAGAGAAGTAGAAGACAAGTTCTGCCCGTGATGTTTATGAGGGAAAATGGCAATCGTATTGATTTTCTTTTCTTTCTTTCTTTTTTAATTTGCTTCCAAGGGAGAGACAAGGAAGGAAATCTTATAATGGAGGTAGGACAGAGCAAGACTGGATAAAGCTTTGGCTTGTGGGGGTGTGGTGACAATGGAAAGACAGATTGATATGGCTCTGTTCGATTAAAATTGTAGGAGGCCTTGGGAGTAATTAAACAGAAAAGAAATTTTGGAAACTCTTTTAGCCTGGGTTCTCTAGAAAACAAACCTAGAGCAAAGTTTACATGCTAACATTTTATTGAATTTTGCAATCCCATGCATGAGTAAGTGGAAAGGGAAACAATTCATGGCAAAAGAGAGAGGGAAAATGTAATTAGGAGAGTGTACATACATTACTTAGGTGACCACATTTTGCCAAGAAAACATAATTATTTGCTTGGTCAAATAAGAGATTTTAAAATTATTAAAAAT
>NW_003856084.1:0-1671 GCF_000181295.1 Otolemur garnettii | reverse complement strand
AACCTCCAACTCCTGGGCTCAAGCGAGTCTCCTGCCTCAGCCTCCCAAGTAGCTGGGACCACAGGCGCCCACCACAACGCCTGGCCATTTTTTTTGGTTTTTTGGTTGCAGCCATCATTGTTGTTTGGTGGGCCTGGGCTGGGGATACGAACCTGCCACCTTAGACGTGTATGTGGCTGGTGCCTTAGCCACTTGAGCCACAGGCGCCAAGCCAGGTTTCCCATTCTTTAAACTGGCAACTAACATTTTGTTGGTTATGTGGTAGGCTTGAATTGTATAAGCATTTAATGTTTGAGAACTCAACCACATGTATTCACCCAGAAAAAAAATGAAGAAGAGAAGAAAGAATTCAGTAAGAGAGAGAAAGCTGCTTGTCTCCCACCTCACCCATCCCCTGGCTGAATCATAGTATCTGTGTGCTCCCTGCTGATGGAGGCCTCTCACCACTCTGTAGAATGGGCATTGCTTGGTCCAAGACAGCAGCACTCAGCACCCTCAGCCCCAGGGCTTCTCCAGGGTAATGGGTAGACATCACGTTCTCTTGTCTGACAAGTCCCCTGAACATAATGTAGCTCAACTAAAGAAGCAAGCTGATTACCAAATAAAGAAGCAAACTTTAGCTGGGTATAGTGGCTCACTCCTCTTCTTCCAACACTTCAGGACGCCAAGACAGGAAGATCACTTGAGCTCAGGAGTTTGAGACCAGCCTAGGCAAGATCCCATCTCTAAAAAAAAAAAAAAAATTTTAAATTGGCTAGTCATGGTGACATGCATCTATAATCCTAGGTACTCAGGAGGCTAAGGTGAGATCACTTGAGCCCAGGAGTTTGAGGCTACCTTGAGCTACCTTGTGATCATGCCGTTGCACTCCAGTCTAGGAGACAGAGCACTCTACCAAGGGTGATAAAGTAAGACTCTATCTCTAAAAAAAAAAAAAAAAGAGTTAGGAGTAGGCTAAGAAATGCAGTGCTATTTGCAAATGATTTATTCATATCCCAAGAAATAATAAAATAAGGCCACAACATTAAATTATTCTCTGAATACATTCTTGGTCAACCAGCAGCTTAAATGTGGTTAATCTAAAGGTGGAAACTGTGCCAGATGGTTCCCAGGGGTCCAGTGAGCCTTGAGCTCTTTTTTTTTTTTTGCTTTCAATTTCTGCTAGCTTTCACTTTATCTTAGTTTGAAGTTTTTTTTTGTTTGTTTGTTTTGTTTTTTACTTCTTCCTCCTGTAGTGTTTCTCTTGCCCGCCATGTAGCTGGGATTACAGACGCTAGCCACGTCTGGCTGTTTTGTTTTGTTTTTTTTGTAGAGATGGGGTCTCACTCTGGCTCACTCTGCCTCATGCTGGTCTTCCGCTGGTCTGGAACTGGGCTGAGCTCAGGCGATCCACCCGCCTTGGCCTCCCACAGCGCTGGGATAACAGGAGTAAGCCACCACGCCCAGCCTTGAGCTTTCGTTACTACTGAGGAATGCTTCCCTGTTGCCAGGTTTCCCATTCTTTTTTTTTTTTTTTTTTTTTTTTTGAGACAGAGTCTCAAGCTATCCCCCTGGGTAGAGTGCTATGGCATCACAACTCATAGCAACCTCCAACTCCTGGGCTCAAGCGAGTCTCCTGCCTCAGCCTCCCAAGTAGCTGGGACCACAGGCGCCCACCACAACGCCTGGCCA
>NW_003856083.1:0-1671 GCF_000181295.1 Otolemur garnettii | reverse complement strand
TGGCCAGGCGTTGTGGTGGGCGCCTGTGGTCCCAGCTACTTGGGAGGCTGAGGCAGGAGACTCGCTTGAGCCCAGGAGTTGGAGGTTGCTATGAGTTGTGATGCCATAGCACTCTACCCAGGGGGATAGCTTGAGACTCTGTCTCAAAAAAAAAAAAAAAAAAAAAAAAAGAATGGGAAACCTGGCAACAGGGAAGCATTCCTCAGTAGTAACGAAAGCTCAAGGCTGGGCGTGGTGGCTTACTCCTGTTATCCCAGCGCTGTGGGAGGCCAAGGCGGGTGGATCGCCTGAGCTCAGCCCAGTTCCAGACCAGCGGAAGACCAGCATGAGGCAGAGTGAGCCAGAGTGAGACCCCATCTCTACAAAAAAAACAAAACAAAACAGCCAGACGTGGCTAGCGTCTGTAATCCCAGCTACATGGCGGGCAAGAGAAACACTACAGGAGGAAGAAGTAAAAAACAAAACAAACAAACAAAAAAAAACTTCAAACTAAGATAAAGTGAAAGCTAGCAGAAATTGAAAGCAAAAAAAAAAAAAGAGCTCAAGGCTCACTGGACCCCTGGGAACCATCTGGCACAGTTTCCACCTTTAGATTAACCACATTTAAGCTGCTGGTTGACCAAGAATGTATTCAGAGAATAATTTAATGTTGTGGCCTTATTTTATTATTTCTTGGGATATGAATAAATCATTTGCAAATAGCACTGCATTTCTTAGCCTACTCCTAACTCTTTTTTTTTTTTTTTTAGAGATAGAGTCTTACTTTATCACCCTTGGTAGAGTGCTCTGTCTCCTAGACTGGAGTGCAACGGCATGATCACAAGGTAGCTCAAGGTAGCCTCAAACTCCTGGGCTCAAGTGATCTCACCTTAGCCTCCTGAGTACCTAGGATTATAGATGCATGTCACCATGACTAGCCAATTTAAAATTTTTTTTTTTTTTTTAGAGATGGGATCTTGCCTAGGCTGGTCTCAAACTCCTGAGCTCAAGTGATCTTCCTGTCTTGGCGTCCTGAAGTGTTGGAAGAAGAGGAGTGAGCCACTATACCCAGCTAAAGTTTGCTTCTTTATTTGGTAATCAGCTTGCTTCTTTAGTTGAGCTACATTATGTTCAGGGGACTTGTCAGACAAGAGAACGTGATGTCTACCCATTACCCTGGAGAAGCCCTGGGGCTGAGGGTGCTGAGTGCTGCTGTCTTGGACCAAGCAATGCCCATTCTACAGAGTGGTGAGAGGCCTCCATCAGCAGGGAGCACACAGATACTATGATTCAGCCAGGGGATGGGTGAGGTGGGAGACAAGCAGCTTTCTCTCTCTTACTGAATTCTTTCTTCTCTTCTTCATTTTTTTTCTGGGTGAATACATGTGGTTGAGTTCTCAAACATTAAATGCTTATACAATTCAAGCCTACCACATAACCAACAAAATGTTAGTTGCCAGTTTAAAGAATGGGAAACCTGGCTTGGCGCCTGTGGCTCAAGTGGCTAAGGCACCAGCCACATACACGTCTAAGGTGGCAGGTTCGTATCCCCAGCCCAGGCCCACCAAACAACAATGATGGCTGCAACCAAAAAACCAAAAAAAATGGCCAGGCGTTGTGGTGGGCGCCTGTGGTCCCAGCTACTTGGGAGGCTGAGGCAGGAGACTCGCTTGAGCCCAGGAGTTGGAGGTT
>NW_003856082.1:0-1672 GCF_000181295.1 Otolemur garnettii | reverse complement strand
GGCTAGTCCATAGGACTTTTGGTTTGATTATATTTGGAGATATGGAAGAGGAAGGAGTCAAGAATGATTCCTAGGTTTTTGTTTGGACAACCTGGCGCTCCTTGTACCCTGTCCCTACATAGAGATTAGTGTTAACTAATTGGAGCCATGGCAATGTTCAAGGAATATGCATAGAGTTAGGAGAGAATCTTATAAAGATTGAGCAAGATCATTATTCAAAGGGAAGCAGAAGATGAGTACTCCACAAATGCTAAATCAGTAGTCAGGGAGGTGGGAAGAAAACCAGAATCTAGAGATCAGGGAAGTTCAAACATAGTACATGGAAGAGGGTAGTGGTCTCCCATGCTTCTAGGAAAGACAGTCCAGATGGAATTTTCTGGTAAGTAAAATTCCAGTAAGTTTATGAAGTGAAGATATCTGAAATAGATGAGTTGAAACACTATAAGGTTTAGGGAAGGATAGTTTGAGTTAAAGAATACGTAAGAATATTTAAATGATCATTGAAAGAAGGGAAAGGTTGATGATACAAAAAAGAAGAGGATAGTCCATATTATAAGGTTTTAAA
Organism: Otolemur garnettii; assembly: GCF_000181295.1. Taxonomy (NCBI): domain Eukaryota; kingdom Metazoa; phylum Chordata; class Mammalia; order Primates; family Galagidae; genus Otolemur; species Otolemur garnettii. The sequence continues at coordinate 1,107 of NW_003856082.1, read as the reverse complement.
GAAAATTGGGGTGGGGGTTGGTGTCTAAGACACTTGACAGGATTAGCCTTGGGTTAGAGGAAATGTCTTTCTCCACTGTACCACTGTAGTAGGATCAAAGGATGTTGTAGATGCAGTTTTGTGTTCAGATTTGGTGATGGGAAGGTGAGATTAGAAGAAACCAATAGATTTTCCCTCCTGGCAAGTAGGAAAGCAGGCCATTTGGTGAGATTGAGCATTTAGATGGCAAGTTGGAATGTTTGAGGAGATTGAGGTACCAGAGAAAACAGGAGAGAGAGAGGCCTAGAAAAACACAGATAAAGTTGGTGATCAAGAATTGGAGTAGGAACTGTTTGTTCATGTTTAATTATGCTAAATTTTTATTAATTATGAAAAATGAGACATAGAGAGGTGATATAACTAGTCTGAAGTGTACATCTAAACAAGTGGAATACTTGAGAATCAGTTCTGAGAATCAAACCTATGTTCATCTGGCTCCAGATCTCTTTAAAACAGTAAGCCATTCGGAAACAGCAGTATACAATCATTGCAAAATGTTGAAATGTTGTCTCAAATCAAATTCAACACACATATTGGAGTATTGTGCCAGAAGCTGAGGCTAGATAAAACTCTCACCTGGCACTATAGAACTAACTAGGATGCGCTCATATCAGAGAAATGAAGTCAGGAACCACAACACAGAGAATGGTGTCATTTCTGTGGCAACCAGGAGCTGCTATTAATGTTTTTACAGAGTACATTGAAGTAAAACAATCTATTTTTAATTCATATTTAGTGATAAATTTGACTATGTATGTATTTTTACAATTACCACACTAATTAGAGACAGAGTGATTGAGCATATGCTTCAGGTAGTAATAAAAAATAATCATTCTAACCTAGATCAGAAGGAGGGACAACAGCAGGAAACTCAGAATAAAGGCCTGATAAAGAGCAAGAGGAATTCAATGTAGGAGCAAGGTCCTTTAGCTTCACGTAGTTAGGGGCTTCACCAATTTCTTAGTGGGTTGGGAAGTGAATACAAGAATCCCACTTAGTATTATTGTTGGCATGCATACTTATGTGTGAGCATTTAAGATAACTAGAATGTTCAATTTTTATTTCATT
>NW_003856081.1:0-1672 GCF_000181295.1 Otolemur garnettii | reverse complement strand
GTACATGGCATCTCCTCTGTCCGTGTGTCTGGATCCAAATATCCCTTTTCTTGTAACGACACCAGTCATACTGGAGTAGGGCCCACCCTAATGACCTCATCTTAACTTGGTTACTTCTGCAAAGACCCTATTTCCAAAAGAGGACACATTCACAGGTATCTGGGGTTAGGATTTCAACATATCTTTTGGAGGTACACAATTCAACCTATAACACGTTTAAAAATCAAAATTATACTTTTAAATAATTATCCAGCATTCATAAACAGAACTCAAGGACATTTAGTTTACAGTATGGTATACTACTTTATAAATAGGCAATACCGATTTGTCTGATTACTGCTAGATCTGTGAGTTATTCCCAACTGTATCCATGATGTTTCCTTGACCAATGTGCCAGGGTCTCTCTAGGGTTCATTCTTAGAAGCAGAACTGGTAGTCTGCTGTATGTGTAAACTTTTGCCAAAACTGGAAAGTGCTGGATTACAGTAACTGAGAATTCACATTTCCTAGCATCCTCACCAACACTTAATAGTGTCAGACATTCCAATTTTTGTGAGTCTGTTTGGTATGAAATAGAATCTTTCCTGTTTAATCTGCATTTCTCTTAGTGAGGTTAAGCATCTTTGCTCCTACTTATTCACTATTCCTGTTTCCTTGCTTGTGAACTACTCATATCCTCTGCTCATTTTTTAAATTGACCCAGGGGGACAGCTTGAGGCACTTTCTCAAAAAAAAAAAAAAAAAAAAAAAGAAGGCTGCTTCCACCTTGTCAGGAGGGAGCACCACGTGAGTTTATAGCATAAGATGCCGGGCAGACAGCTGGAGCAAGCAGGACATAGGAAGTGCACTCACTCATTGACCAAATATTAGAAATTCACATATGTACACAGGTACACACTCAGCCATAATAGAGAATCCAAAAATTCCCATGCACTCACCAGCAGTTAATAAATGTTGACAATGTATTATTTTTGGTTTGGATTTTTTTTAAATGAAACATATGTTGGTGATTTTAAAATTGAAGTCCCTTTTATACACCTCCCTGGTTTATACCAGCAACTATCATCAGAAATCTGCTAAGTATCCTCCAGCTCACTTTTTAAATCCATAAACAATATATAGTATTCCTGCTTGTGTGTATCAAAATTTGACATAAGTGGTGTCCTATTCTACCTACAATTTTCCAAATACTTTAGTATTAGTTTCCTAGGGCTGCTGTAACAAAGTATGATTACAAACTGGTGGCTTCAAACAACAGAAATGATTCTCTCGTGTCTCTAGGCCAGAAGGCTGAAATCAGGTATCAGCAGGGTCACGCTCCCTCTGGGGGCTCTGGGTAGAAGCCTTCCTCGTCTGTTCTAGAAGTTAGAAGTTCCAGAAGTTGGTGGTGGCTATCAATCACTCCTTGGCATTCCTCAGCTATGTCACACCAGTCTCCATCTTTGTCATTACTGTGTTTCCCCAAAAATAAGACCTACCCCCAAAATAAGCCCTAGCAGGATTTCTACACATTTGTTAAATATAAGCCCTACCCCAATAATAAGACCTAGATACGCTGCATAACCACGCCATGCATTTTGGCACAGAGAGAAGACATTCCCTGAAAATAAGCCCTAGTTTGTCTTCTTGAGAAAAATAAATATAAGACAGTGTCTTATTTGGGGGGAAACAC
>NW_003856080.1:0-1672 GCF_000181295.1 Otolemur garnettii | reverse complement strand
ACAGCACTCTACTGAGGATGACATAATGAAACTGTCTCCAAAAAAAAAAGGATTTTCGTAACTGCTTCTCTATCAATGTTTACTTGGTCTCCTGATAGTCAGCTGATGATTTTGGCACACAAGTCAATGAATTTCTGCAATGTTTTCATTAATCATTACTGCCCCCCCCCACTCTCTTCATCAGTAATGCTTTCTCTCCCCTCAGAAAAACATTTCATCCATTTGTACACTGCTGTTTTCTTCATGGCATTATCCCCATAAACTTCAACTAACATATCCCTGATTTCAATCCCCCTCTTGCCACATTTAACAAGAAACTTAATGTTTGTTCATTGCTCAGATTCAAGCTCCAGCATTCTCATGGCAGCACACAACGACACACAAAAACAATAGAAAATGAGACTCAGCAAGACACTGCCACCAGTCAACATAAACACAGCTGTGAGACACTGATCTACCAAGGTTATAAAACCTTACTAAGCTGTTCATACTGCACTGTCAATGTGAACACATAGTGGCAAGTTCATGAATTTACTTAGCAGATTAGTATATGTCTTCCATAATTTGTGCTTTTATAAACACAGCAGCAAATACATACTGCATACAGGATTTTTATTGTCATTGTTAGACAATAGAAAAAGATTTAGAAAAGGAGAATCTCTTTTCTAAATTTTCTAAATCTCTTCTAGAGTTACAATAGATTTAGAAAAGGAGAATCTCTTACATGTACTTCTCTCCATCACCTGTTGCCCACTAAGTTGAATCACGGAAGTGCCTCCAAGTTAAGTGATATTTAAGTCATTCTCTTTACTGTGTCAAGAAATAAGAATAACTAATGTTTACTGAGTATTTACATGTACCAGGCATTGTTCCCAAATATGTTGCCTGTGTTATCTCCTTTAACTCTCATAAAAACCTTATGAGATTCATATCATTAACGTGCTCATTTTATGAATGAGAAAACTGAGACAAAGGGGCTAAATACCTTTCCCAGGGCTGTTCATTGCATTTAAGATGAACACAGGATTAAAGCCCAAGCATCTGACGCTAGAGTCATGCCATTAAACCCTGCACCATATAGCTTGGCTCAGGAGTAGTGGCGTTCCCAGCCCCTAACTAATGGGCATTCTCTTTGATTCCAGTCTTTAGCCACCATAGTAATGCTGCAATAAATATTCCTCAATGTAAATCCTGATCTATGAGTGCTTTTACCTCTTTAATTCAATCAATATTTGCTGAGTGTCTATCAAGTACCAGGGTCAACTCTGGATGCTGGAGGAGATAGACAAGGTCCTTGTTTTTCATGGAACTCACATTCTGGTGAGAGAAGACAATACATGAATAAATGAACCAACAAAGCAGTTAACAAATGAACAAGAAAAACAGGATATAATCATTCGTCACATGCAGAACGTTAAAATAGGATAGAATGATGAAGAGCCACTTGGTGGTAACTGCAGGTATTTTTTATATGGTACAGATTCCCAAGAATGAGATTGCTAGGTTGAAAAGGATATGTATATTTTTAGTTTAATTAATTATTGCCACTTTGCTTTCCAAAAGACTGATTTCCAATTTCTACCAACTATAGACATACAGCTTTTAAAAATAAGCTTTTTTTGGTTTTTTTTTTTACACTAGGAGAACTTGAAAAGATTCTTTAAAAAAAAAA
>NW_003856079.1:0-1673 GCF_000181295.1 Otolemur garnettii | reverse complement strand
TAGCTCTCCCAAGGTCTCCAGCAAGATTCGGCTGGTGCTTGAATTTCACTTATCCTAACTTAATTTGCAAGAAAAAAAGTGATTTTTTTTTTTTTTGAGAATGGACATTGGAGTTCAGGAAGGGGGGCTCAGGTCAAACTCTAAGTGATCTGTAAATGCATTCAGGCAGGTACCTGATGTTGCTTCTCCTGTCTCAGCACACACACACACACACACACACACACACATCTTCTGAGATCATCTTAGAGCTCTAGGTATTAGAGAGTAATCTGTAGCTGTATTTGATGTAGAATCTAGTACAAAAAATATTCTCTGGACTCTTTGTTACTCTATCTGTTAAAGCCCCTGTTGGTGGCTGTTTCCTGAATCCGGTAACACTTGGACATCAACAGTTCTCACACTGGCACCACAAGGCCCCTCTCAGCCTCACCACTCTCAGCTCTCCATGGTGTGCTGATGCCAACGACTCTCTTTCCCTGCTGCCCCCAGCTTCCTCTCAGCTTTGGACCTTTCTTTTTCTTTCTTTCTTTTTTTTTTTTTTTTTTTTTTTGAGACAGCCTCAAGCTGTCCCTGTGGGTAGAGTGAGTGCTGTGGCATCACAGCTCACAGCAACCTCCAACTTCTGGGCTCAAGCGAGTCTCTTGCCTCCATCTCCCAAGTAGCTGGGACCACAGGTGCCTGCCACAACACCTGGCTATTTTTTTTTTGGTTGCAGCCATCATTGTTGTTTGGAGGGCCCGGGCTGGATTCGAACCCGCCACCTTAGGTGTATGTGGCTGGCACCTTAGCCACTTGAGCCACAGGCACCGAGCCATCTTTGGACCTTTCACTTCCCCCCAAATGGAACTCCTTCCTGCCCAAATGAGGGCCCACCTCTTCCTGCTGATTAATTTCTTACTTGTTCTTCAAAGCTTAGAGCAGATCGCTGTGAAACTTCCCCATCTCTGTTTGCCCTTCAAGGTGGGTTCAGAACCTCTTCTATCTGGTCACACTATCCTAATGGCTGATAGCTATTACTTTGCTCTCCCTTGGCAAATGCTGAGCCCTTGAGGGGCAGGATATGTGTACTCTCACATGGACTGTCCAACACAACTTTCCACAAGGAAGGAAGGAAAGGCACTACATCTCGCACTTTCCAACCCAGTAGCCACTAGTCACAGTTATTGAGCACTTGAAATCTGGCTAGTGCAACTGAGAAAGTGAATTTCTTCTTTTGTTTAATTTCATTGAATTGAAATTGAAATAGCCACCTGTGGCTAGTGGCTACCATATTGTTGGATACAGCAGATTAGCACTTTATGTATTATACTTACGTCTTGAAGGAGCATCACAGTTGTACTATATATTTTTTCTTTTTTTTTATTTCAAATGAATATGAGGGTACAGATTTTTATGTTTTCACTTCTAAGGTAAAGATCATGTTATAGTTGAGCCCTTCACCCAGGGGCGTGCTGAACACCCTCACACTGTACCCAGTAGCTGAGATCCCTCCTCCTGCCAGTCGCCCTCTCCCTACTCCCTACGCCCTTGCTGGACTATATATTTTATATGACAGAAAAAGATCTTCTGGTGCCTTTTATTATTACTGACTTTGATTCTTTCACTCTGTTAATAGTCTCCTCTCATTCCCTGGGCCAAAACATCAACTCTATTAATTTATGCATTGTTCTTTT
>NW_003856078.1:0-1673 GCF_000181295.1 Otolemur garnettii | reverse complement strand
AGCCCAGCCTCCAACCCACAGAGTTGAGTTCAACAACTGGTGAGTCCCAGGGGTATCTTGGCTCAGAAGGAGCACAGCCCCCCACCCCAGGGGAGTGCCATCTCCTCAACTTGTTATTGTCTTTATTCCCAGGAACTTCCCTGCACCCCAGCTCCCTGCCCACAGAAGCAGCCTCAACAGCAGGTGAGTCCCAGGATCACCCCTCACCCCACAAGGTCTGGGCCCACAGGGTCGAATGAGGGGCTCTGAGTTGGGAGGTTGTAGGCCCTGGAAAGACAGCACTGAGTTGTGCCATCGGTTCAGGCTCCTCTGGGGCAGGGACTGGGGCAGGGACATGGACAACCCCTTCCCACTTGGACTCCAGGTGTGAAGGGAGGAGGCCTGAGGACAAAGCTCCTTCCAGGTCTGGCTCCTGCTGTGACTTCCTGGGAGAGGAGACTCCCAGAGAAGCCTCCAGGAGCAGACTGGGCAGTGGCCTTTCCTACCTGCTACTATCACATAGGCCCTGTGCAGGGCAGGGAGCAGGGCGGTGGTGCGGGGCATGCAGCTCCACATGTCTTTTTAGCTGAGGGTCAGCTCTGGGGGAGGAAACAGGGCTGGAAGTCAGCCTCAGGGTCACTTCCCAGCTCTGCCACCTCCTGGCTGGGTGCTCTGGGGCAGGAAAGTCACCTCTCTGGGCCTCAGTTTCCTCCTCTGTGAAATAGGGGGGAGTCCCATGTTGCACAACGGGTGAGGGCTGGAGGTGATGATGCAAAGCCCCTACACGCACCCGCACACAGTAGGTGCTCAGTTAATGACATCATTCTTTACTCCTGAAGTCACTCCTGCCCAAGACCTGGGAACATTCTTGGCGGTTCTGATTGGGATATCAGTGGCCTTCATCCTGCTGCTCTTCCTTGCTCTCTTCCTCCTATGCTGGTGTCACGGAAACACAGGTCATTGGGTGAGTAGGGAAGGGGGACCTGGGGTGGCAGGGTGGGCTCAGGCACGAGCCACAGAGAGACCAAACAGATGGGGAGGGTCAGGGTAGAAACGCTGCTCCAGTGTTGCCACACTAGGACCCTCTGGAAAGTGTGGACGCAGCTCACATGCCTGTGTTTAACCACCTGTGGAGCTGATCAGGATCCTGCAGTGTGTGCAGCATCTGTGCAGGGGCGTCCCCAGGTTCCCTGTCCCCTTGAACTCCTGTGCAGGGTGAGGACTTCTAACCCTGCAGGGCTGAGACTCTCTGTCCCTTTCCAGACCAAAGAGAGGTGGGGACTGTGGACCTGGAGCCCAAGGACAGAGGGCTGCAGCAAAGGTAATTCTAGCGAAGACCCCAGACTACACCTGCCCACAGCCCTCTCACTGCTTCTCACACTCTGTGTCCTCCCCCAGGTCCAGTCCAGCTGCTGACATTAAAGACGAAAACTTCTGTGAGAGGAAGGGGATGCTTAGGGGGAAGATGGGAACCCTGGGGGGAGAGAGGAGCCATGAAGGTTCAGTAGCAATTGGGGAGGAGAAGGTGGGGAGGGTTTGGGGCTCAGGGGGAGGTGGTCTGAATGCCCCACTGGGGACCATGGGGGACATCATAGGTGCTCCCTGAATCCCATGGCCCCATCTCAGAGTAGTGCAGGGGACAGTGGGACTGAGAAGTCCCAGAGGACAAACCCCTCATTCTGCCCCAGCAGGTG
>NW_003856077.1:0-1673 GCF_000181295.1 Otolemur garnettii | reverse complement strand
TCGCTTGAGCCAAAGAGTTGGAGGTTGCTGTGAACTGTGATGCCACGACACTCTACTCAGGGCGACAGCTTGAGGCTCTGTCTCAAAAAAAAAAAGAGAATCACTTAAGCCCAAGAGTTTGAGGTTCCTGTGAGCTGTGATACAATGGCACTCTACTGTGGGCAACATAATGAAACTCTGTCTAAAAAAAAGAGAAAATGTTAAATGTGAATACACTTATAAAAAACAGAAATGAAGCTTGCATGGTAGGTTGTGCCTATAATCTGAGCACTATGGAAGGCTGAGGTGGGAAGATCACTTGAGACAATATGCCTGAACAACATAGTGAGACTGATCTCTTAAAAAAAAAAAAAAATTAGCTGGGTATGGTTGTGAGTGCCCGTAGTCCCACTTGACTAATTTTTAAAAAAAAATTTTATGGCCAAGTGCAGTGGCTCACACTTGTAACCCTAGCACTCTGGGATGCTCTTGCAGGTGGATTGCCTGAGCCCAGAAGTTGGAGACTAACCTGAGCAAGAGTGAGACCCTATCTACAAAAAATAGAAAAACTGAGGCAAGAAGATCTCTTGAGCACAAGAGTTTAAGGTTGCCATAAACTATGACGAGCACGGCACTCTACCCAGGGCGATAGAGTAAGACTCTGTCTTAAAAAAAATATATAATACAGGCGGCACCTGTGGCTCAGTGGGTAGGGCACCAGCCCCATATACCAAGAGTGGTGGGTTCAAAGCCAGCCCTGGCCAAACTGCAACAGAAAAATAGCCAGGCATTATGGCAGGTGCTTGTGGTCCCAGCTACTTGGAGGGCTGAGGCAAGAGAATCGCCTAAGCCCAGGAGTTGGAGGTTGCTGTGAGCTGTAATGCCACAGCACTCTACCCAGGGGGACAGCTTGAGGCTCTGTCTCAAAAAAAAAAAAATTCAACTTCACAAGTAGTAAAGGTACACATATGAACACAATAATGAAGACTTTTTATTATATGTACAAAAGGATATGATGATACATGTATTCTGTGCTGTTGAGAATATGATAAAATTAATAGTCCTATACATTGCTAGTAACATTTATTTATTTATTTATTTATTTATTTATTTTTAGACAGTGTCTCACTATGTCACCCTTGGTAGAGTGCCATGGTGTCACAGCTCACAGCAACCTCAAACTCTTGGGCTTAAGGGATTCTCTTGTTTCAGCCTCCCAAGTAGCTGGGACTACAGGCACCCGCCACAGCACCTGACTATTTTTGTTGTTGTTTTTGTTGTTGCTATTATTGTAGTTGTTGTTTTGGCAGCCCCCAGCCAGGTTCGAACCCACCAGTCCCAGTGTATGTGACCGGTGCCCTAGCTGCTAACCTACAGGCACCAAGCCCCAGCTATTTTTGTTGTTGTTATTGTTTAGCGGGCCCAGGCAGGTTCAGATCCACCAGCCCCATGTATGTGGCCAGCACCCTAACCACTGAGCAACAGGCTCTGAGCCACTAGTAATGTTTTAAATTCGTCTTCCAAGGGCTATAGAAAGGCTCAAAATCACTACCTTCACTTCAAATATTCTTTTTAAGGAAACGTCCATGAATTAGAAAAGTCCATAAAAATATGACAAGTATAAAGACTGTGAAGCAATATGAAAAGGTACTTATGATATTATAGTATTTTTTAAAGAATATAAAATGTGGCTC
>NW_003856076.1:0-1673 GCF_000181295.1 Otolemur garnettii | reverse complement strand
AAAAGAACAATGCATAAATTAATAGAGTTGATGTTTTGGCCCAGGGAATGAGAGGAGACTATTAACAGAGTGAAAGAATCAAAGTCAGTAATAATAAAAGGCACCAGAAGATCTTTTTCTGTCATATAAAATATATAGTCCAGCAAGGGCGTAGGGAGTAGGGAGAGGGCGACTGGCAGGAGGAGGGATCTCAGCTACTGGGTACAGTGTGAGGGTGTTCAGCACGCCCCTGGGTGAAGGGCTCAACTATAACATGATCTTTACCTTAGAAGTGAAAACATAAAAATCTGTACCCTCATATTCATTTGAAATAAAAAAAAAGAAAAAATATATAGTACAACTGTGATGCTCCTTCAAGACGTAAGTATAATACATAAAGTGCTAATCTGCTGTATCCAACAATATGGTAGCCACTAGCCACAGGTGGCTATTTCAATTTCAATTCAATGAAATTAAACAAAAGAAGAAATTCACTTTCTCAGTTGCACTAGCCAGATTTCAAGTGCTCAATAACTGTGACTAGTGGCTACTGGGTTGGAAAGTGCGAGATGTAGTGCCTTTCCTTCCTTCCTTGTGGAAAGTTGTGTTGGACAGTCCATGTGAGAGTACACATATCCTGCCCCTCAAGGGCTCAGCATTTGCCAAGGGAGAGCAAAGTAATAGCTATCAGCCATTAGGATAGTGTGACCAGATAGAAGAGGTTCTGAACCCACCTTGAAGGGCAAACAGAGATGGGGAAGTTTCACAGCGATCTGCTCTAAGCTTTGAAGAACAAGTAAGAAATTAATCAGCAGGAAGAGGTGGGCCCTCATTTGGGCAGGAAGGAGTTCCATTTGGGGGGAAGTGAAAGGTCCAAAGATGGCTCGGTGCCTGTGGCTCAAGTGGCTAAGGTGCCAGCCACATACACCTAAGGTGGCGGGTTCGAATCCAGCCCGGGCCCTCCAAACAACAATGATGGCTGCAACCAAAAAAAAAATAGCCAGGTGTTGTGGCAGGCACCTGTGGTCCCAGCTACTTGGGAGATGGAGGCAAGAGACTCGCTTGAGCCCAGAAGTTGGAGGTTGCTGTGAGCTGTGATGCCACAGCACTCACTCTACCCACAGGGACAGCTTGAGGCTGTCTCAAAAAAAAAAAAAAAAAAAAAAAGAAAGAAAGAAAAAGAAAGGTCCAAAGCTGAGAGGAAGCTGGGGGCAGCAGGGAAAGAGAGTCGTTGGCATCAGCACACCATGGAGAGCTGAGAGTGGTGAGGCTGAGAGGGGCCTTGTGGTGCCAGTGTGAGAACTGTTGATGTCCAAGTGTTACCGGATTCAGGAAACAGCCACCAACAGGGGCTTTAACAGATAGAGTAACAAAGAGTCCAGAGAATATTTTTTGTACTAGATTCTACATCAAATACAGCTACAGATTACTCTCTAATACCTAGAGCTCTAAGATGATCTCAGAAGATGTGTGTGTGTGTGTGTGTGTGTGTGTGTGCTGAGACAGGAGAAGCAACATCAGGTACCTGCCTGAATGCATTTACAGATCACTTAGAGTTTGACCTGAGCCCCCCTTCCTGAACTCCAATGTCCATTCTCAAAAAAAAAAAAAATCACTTTTTTTCTTGCAAATTAAGTTAGGATAAGTGAAATTCAAGCACCAGCCGAATCTTGCTGGAGACCTTGGGAGAGCTA
>NW_003856075.1:0-1673 GCF_000181295.1 Otolemur garnettii | reverse complement strand
GAGCCACATTTTATATTCTTTAAAAAATACTATAATATCATAAGTACCTTTTCATATTGCTTCACAGTCTTTATACTTGTCATATTTTTATGGACTTTTCTAATTCATGGACGTTTCCTTAAAAAGAATATTTGAAGTGAAGGTAGTGATTTTGAGCCTTTCTATAGCCCTTGGAAGACGAATTTAAAACATTACTAGTGGCTCAGAGCCTGTTGCTCAGTGGTTAGGGTGCTGGCCACATACATGGGGCTGGTGGATCTGAACCTGCCTGGGCCCGCTAAACAATAACAACAACAAAAATAGCTGGGGCTTGGTGCCTGTAGGTTAGCAGCTAGGGCACCGGTCACATACACTGGGACTGGTGGGTTCGAACCTGGCTGGGGGCTGCCAAAACAACAACTACAATAATAGCAACAACAAAAACAACAACAAAAATAGTCAGGTGCTGTGGCGGGTGCCTGTAGTCCCAGCTACTTGGGAGGCTGAAACAAGAGAATCCCTTAAGCCCAAGAGTTTGAGGTTGCTGTGAGCTGTGACACCATGGCACTCTACCAAGGGTGACATAGTGAGACACTGTCTAAAAATAAATAAATAAATAAATAAATAAATAAATGTTACTAGCAATGTATAGGACTATTAATTTTATCATATTCTCAACAGCACAGAATACATGTATCATCATATCCTTTTGTACATATAATAAAAAGTCTTCATTATTGTGTTCATATGTGTACCTTTACTACTTGTGAAGTTGAATTTTTTTTTTTTTGAGACAGAGCCTCAAGCTGTCCCCCTGGGTAGAGTGCTGTGGCATTACAGCTCACAGCAACCTCCAACTCCTGGGCTTAGGCGATTCTCTTGCCTCAGCCCTCCAAGTAGCTGGGACCACAAGCACCTGCCATAATACCTGGCTATTTTTCTGTTGCAGTTTGGCCAGGGCTGGCTTTGAACCCACCACTCTTGGTATATGGGGCTGGTGCCCTACCCACTGAGCCACAGGTGCCGCCTGTATTATATATTTTTTTTAAGACAGAGTCTTACTCTATCGCCCTGGGTAGAGTGCCGTGCTCGTCATAGTTTATGGCAACCTTAAACTCTTGTGCTCAAGAGATCTTCTTGCCTCAGTTTTTCTATTTTTTGTAGATAGGGTCTCACTCTTGCTCAGGTTAGTCTCCAACTTCTGGGCTCAGGCAATCCACCTGCAAGAGCATCCCAGAGTGCTAGGGTTACAAGTGTGAGCCACTGCACTTGGCCATAAAATTTTTTTTTAAAAATTAGTCAAGTGGGACTACGGGCACTCACAACCATACCCAGCTAATTTTTTTTTTTTTTTAAGAGATCAGTCTCACTATGTTGTTCAGGCATATTGTCTCAAGTGATCTTCCCACCTCAGCCTTCCATAGTGCTCAGATTATAGGCACAACCTACCATGCAAGCTTCATTTCTGTTTTTTATAAGTGTATTCACATTTAACATTTTCTCTTTTTTTTAGACAGAGTTTCATTATGTTGCCCACAGTAGAGTGCCATTGTATCACAGCTCACAGGAACCTCAAACTCTTGGGCTTAAGTGATTCTCTTTTTTTTTTTGAGACAGAGCCTCAAGCTGTCGCCCTGAGTAGAGTGTCGTGGCATCACAGTTCACAGCAACCTCCAACTCTTTGGCTCAAGCGA
>NW_003856074.1:0-1673 GCF_000181295.1 Otolemur garnettii | reverse complement strand
AGTTCAGAACCAAATAGTGTGAACATCGGGCATTGTCAAAAAGGACTGGCTGTACTCTGGTCTAGAGTGGTCGACCTTTACTGTTGGTTCTCTTCCCATGGGAAGATTTTAAAGCTAATATTCAGACACTGCTCTGTCCCAGTCAGAGCAAGAATCAAGGCTTTCTGGGAGATCTACTTTTATTGTTACACTGAACTTTTTAATTACATAACATACTGAATTTAGCTTTATTTCTATAGGTGTCAACTTTTCATGGTAACTGTAAGAGCTGCTCCTGGCCGGGCGCAGATGCTCATGTCTGTAATCCTAGCACTCTGGGAGGCTGAGGCAGGTGGATTACTTGAGCTCAGGCATTCAAGACTAGCCTGAGCAAGAGGAAGACCTAATTTCTAGTAAAAATAGCTGAGTATTGGCCGGGGGGGGGTACTTGTGGTTCCAGAGACTGGGGAGACCCCAGCAAGAACTCTTTAGTCTAAAAGTTTGAGGTTGTTGTGAGCCATGATGATGCCATGGCACTTTACCCAGGGGGACAGAGTGAGACTCTGTCTCAAAAACAATAAATAAATAAAAAGAGAAAAGAAATTTAAGGGCCACTCTTGCTAGAGTCTGAACACTGTCAGCCTTGGATCTGAAGAGTACAATTGAGTGAAAACAAATAGGTTCAGATGGTCACTCCCTATGGCTACATCTTTCTACAACCAGAAGTGACACGGCCTGTATCAATGGAGGGAAGATGGGAATACTGGGTTGCATGGCTGTCTTAGACTTATTTTAATTTTGCTTCTGTTATGTACCTTGACAAAGATTTTGATTTACTTCTCTAGAAAATTCATTCATTTCACAGACATTCAGTGAATTCTCACTACGTGTAAAGTACTAGGACACTCTAGCAGGTATATCTTATCACCAAAGTTCAGCCAAGAAGTTTAATTTCTGTAATTACTATTTTATGTCAGAAATGCAGGTGTTTCCTGCTATGAGTGATCTTACATTCCTCATCCTCCTCTCTTGAGTTTACCATTCCCATCTAAGGGAGTAGATTCAACAGCACAGCGCAGTGGTCATCTTTTCGATGGTTTCCTTTTTCTTTAAATCTCTAGGTTCAGCAGGATATCTGAAAGGTGTCATTTCTTCATTTTATGTACAAATTTCAAATTAATTGAATTTATATTTGATAAAAATTATGTTGTATGTTTTTTCCACAGACGTGGATTTAAATATAGAACAACAGTCATAATGACCCTAACAATTATAAGAACCATTTATGTAGTGCTTATAATTTACGAGGTGTCCTCACGCACATTTCTTATGTAATTCTCATAATAATCTTGTGAAACAAGAAGAACTGGTAGTATTTCTATTCCTATTTATGATGAAACTGGTCCAGGAAGAATAAGTAAACTATCAAGCCCGTCAGACAACTGCTCAGTGATTTCCATCCAAGTTGTGTGTGTGTTTTTTTTTTTTTACTATTCCCTATTTAAACAAATCTATCTAGAGCAGTGGTTCTCAACCTGTGAGTCACAACCCCTTTGTAACAATGGAAATACATCCTGCATATCAGATATTTACATTATGATTCATAACAGTAGCAAAATTACAGTTATGAAGTAGCAATGAAAATAATTTTATGGTTGGGGGTCACCACAACACGAGGAACTGCATTAAAGGGT
>NW_003856073.1:0-1674 GCF_000181295.1 Otolemur garnettii | reverse complement strand
TATAACCTAAAAATTTAATTTTCCTCTGTAGGAATATTCATCTCCATCAGGAACTCCTGCCCATTCTTCTTAAACATTAAGAAAGGCATCTAAAAGAGCACCAGGGATATTGGGTTCCTAAAGGCAGGTACAGTCTATTTTTCTTACATTTCTTATACTTAGCACAATGCTTACTACATAGGCAAACTTTCAATAAATGTTAATGAAAGTGAATTAACATATATTTGTGACTATGCCACAAGTGTACCCTTCCGTGCCCACATTAAACAAAAAAAAACCCATCGATTTTATAGAGCTTTGTAAGAACGTTATTGGAGATCTTTTAAGTCAAACCTTGGAGGGTTTACAGAAGGAAAAAATTGATCAAGCAAATATAAATCAACAAGTTTGTAAGAATGAGTTAGGTGGATGTTGTGAAGAGAAAGAACAAAACCTGAATAAAGTCAGTAGCCAGAGAGGTACTACAAAAGAATCAAGAACACAGTCAAACTGAAATAACTGGCTAATCGATATTTTGATTTTTCTCCAAAACTAGGAGGAACATAATGTTCATATTCACCAACATAACAAACAAATCTTTTGAGAATTAAATTCATGGGAATCATAAATGTTAATTCTGTTAATACTGGCATGGTTCTCAACAATCTCATTTTTATACCCAAGACATCAAGGGGAATAGAGAGGAATTATTTGAAGATACTTCATTAAAATATGGTGTTTATATTCCACCATTTCCACCAGAGTAGAAGGATACTTTTCCATAAGGAAGCCAACCTTTGTTTCTCCAGCTCACTTTTCCTCCACATCACCACATAATGCTAACTCTAGATACAAACATGAGATGGCATGCTAGGTAGAGTGAGAAGTGACTAGAGAAAAAGTAGAAGAAATAGAAAAGTGAAAGCTCTTTTCCATTTCCAACAGCAGAAAGAAGTGGGCCCCACTTATGCCTTCTTTCATTTAATTATTTTCTTTCTCTGCTCTGTAGTAGAACATGCACTTTTGGTTTGGCTTTAAATATATCCCCTTAATGTGAATACTAAGTATAAAACATATTTGTGACAATAGTTCAAGTGAAGACTTTCCCAAAATGTTCATTCCACCTTTAGCACTGAAAAGTAATTAATGTTCTAAATGTCCCATCAGAGGGTCAGGCATGGTGGCTCATTCCTGTATCCCAGCACTCTGGAAGGCCAAGGCAGGTGGAGCCCTTGAGCTCAGGAGTTGGACACTAGCCCGAGCAAGAGCAAGACCCTGTGTCTACTAAAAATAGAAAAGTGCACTCTGGGAGGCCAAGGCAAGTGGATTACCTGAACTCACAGTTTTGAGACCAGCCTGAACCACATCGAGACTCTGCATTTAAAAAGAGCCAGGCGTTGTGGTGGGTGACTGTAGTCTCAGCTACTTGGGAGGCAGAGGCAAGGGAATTGCTTAAGCCCAAGTGTTTGAGGTTGCTGTGAGCTATGATGCCACAGAGAGTGACAAAATGAGATACTGTCTCAAATAAATGAATAAATAAAATGAATAAAATAAAATAAATAAAAATAGAAAAACTAGGGGCAGTGCCTGTTGCTCAAAGGAGTAAGGTGCTGGCCCCATATACTGAGGTGGTGGGTTCAAACACAGCCCTGGTCAAAATAAATAAATAAATAAATAAACCTGCAAAAAAAAAAA
>NW_003856072.1:0-1676 GCF_000181295.1 Otolemur garnettii | reverse complement strand
GAGGCTGAGGCAAGAGAATCGCTAGGGCCCAAGAGCTGGAGGTTGCTGTGAGCTGTGATGCCACAGCGCTCTACCGAGGTTGACAAAGTGAGACTCTGTCTCTAAAAAAAAAAAAAAAAGGACAAAGGAGAATTCAGGAAAAACTAGGAAGTCTCAGTCTTGCAATGTAAGTAGTAAGAATGCAGGTTGGAATTCTAGTGCTCAAGAAACAATATTGAGAAGATATTAAAAAAAGCAAGTGGCTGTTGTAATTGTTTTCTGTGGAATACAGATGAAGATTTAAAGATTTCACATATTTGCTTCAATTTTTACTAATATATGAAGCCATATGTTTAGAGAGATACTTGAATAATTCGGAATTTTAAGATATTGGTTTAAAAGTGTTTACAGAAACATCTTTGTGCAAAGAAGAACCTGAAAGGAGGTCTTATTTAGTTTTTTGTTTTAAATTTATTTTTATAATGCTTTATTAACTTATCTAATGCTCAGAGAGGGGAAGTATGTATCAAATTAAATGAAGTTTAGAGCAATAAAACCCACTGGATAAAAGAGCTCTTGGTTTGCCATCAGGATTATAATTTACATCTTAGTTTGAGAAGTTCTTTGAGTAAGAAACTATATAGTATTTAAACCTCAGGAAAAATTAAAATGTGGAAAATACTGTCTTGCTGAAGGATTTTATAGTCCTCTGTTAGTAACTTCCATTGATTAGGCAAATGCATTCAGGTAACCCATAATCCTTTTTTTTTTAATTAAGTATCCATTGTAGAAGGTACTTCTCTTCTTTTGCTGAGATATACCTCAATCACACACTTTTTCCTCCCACTCAAAATAGACCTCTTCACTTGTAAAAGAAGTTAAATAGACTAATAGGAAAGTGTAGATTTTAAGACATTTAACTTTAGTCTTTCATTAGCAAATAGTCACATCTCATTTTCCTTCTCTGTAAAATGGGGTTACTACTGGCCCTACCTCATAAAGGTATTATGTAAGAATTAGTTTGTAGCTGTTTCAAATCATGAAGTGCATAGTATCATATGTGATAGAATATTTATAACTTTTTATTAGATGCTTAATGTTTGATTAAGTAATTTTGATGTGAAAATTAAAAGCATATGCTTTAAAAATACCACAAGAATTTTCATATTTTTAAACAAGGCGGTTTTGTAGTCCCTTACAATTAAATACAAATCCTGTTTTTTTTTAAACTGAGGCCTTGGAATATTTTGTGTGAATAGTGGGATTCCCTAGGGGTGGAGAAAAAGTTGAAGTATGTTTTCTAGCTAAATGCAGTGCACATTCCTGGATCAATTTTCAAAGACTGGTCATAGCCTGATGTATTAAAATTATAACATATGCTGTTTTTCATCAGATTTGTTGATGATGTAAATAAATGTGTAAATATTAGTAAATGTTAATATTCATGTATTTTAAGTTAAGGTTATAAAATTTGTCACGATGTGATTTTTTTATTCAAGTAAAACAGATGTGTGCAGCTATTTTGAATATTGATTTATAAACATTCATATTCTTTATCAAATGAACTTGTAGTTTTTTGTGTTTCATTCCATTATTGTTAACCTGAAAGGGACAGTTCAGGGATTGGATTCCAGGACTGTGTGGCTCCAGGGCCTATGTGTATCCCTTTCTGTTATGCCACATCCATTAAGTAGCGA
>NW_003856071.1:0-1676 GCF_000181295.1 Otolemur garnettii | reverse complement strand
TGCTTCTCAGTGTGCCTGTTAGAGCCAGGTTTCCCTGGCATTGGAGTGCAGGGTTTGGGGTCCATACTGCCCCAGTCAGATGGGGGTTCTGCTTTACTAGCAGGCCGTCTTGATATCCTTTCTTCAGTTGCTGCATGAGCCAGCTGTTCTGTGGTTCAGTAGCTTCATTGCCTTGAGGTGACAGGGCACACTAAAGCTCATTGTCTTACATGAACGTCTTCCTATTGATAGGGCTCAGACAGTGAAGGATGTTCCTTGGCCTGAGTGAAGTCCCGTGGGGCATCCAAAACCATGAAATAAATCCCTCCCAGCAGTGGCTACGATGGTCCCAGTGCCAACATGAGTGACATACTTGTTCCTTCTGGGCAGCAAGCTATTGCCGGAGTCCTTGTCTCCACACAGGGGATCTTTAAACAGTCCAGTTACCCTGTTGCCATTCTTTAGACCAGATGCCCAGGATGTTAGTGATGGCCATGGTGTGATAAAAATGTATCAAGACATAGTCTTAGGGATGGCCTGCATGGCCATCACAACCAAATGTCAGTTTGCCTGCTGAGCCTAAGGCTCATGTCCAGTCCCAGTGGAAAGATGGCCATCTGCTGGCTGAATAGCTGCAGCAGCCAAGGGCCCCCCTCTTCCACTCTGTTTCACAGAGTCGTCAGTAAGCCCACAGAGTCGTCAGTAAGCCAAGCTTTAGGTCAGCAGGTGTGTCTCTGAACGTGGGGCCCCAGGGAGCCACTGGGAGAGCAAGGCATCCCTTAAGAGTTGCTTGGTCCCTTCTGGTAAGCTGGCCTCTGTCCCTATCCTGCCTGTCCATCTCAGTCCCAGGTGGGCCCAATCTTGAGTGTACCATTTTCATTTGATAACTGATCTCTCGTAAGCCTGTCCAGTTTTCTTGGTACGGCTTATAATTGCCCCAGTAAGAATGAGCAGTTCCGGTAGCAGGGTTACACATGGCACATCAATCACAAAGTGCTTATTCTTTAGCAGGGCCCAATAGCTAGCAAGGAGCAAGGAGTCGCCATTCAAAGGAGCCATATCTGGTGCCCCCCAGACCTCCTCCCTGCAGGTAAATTATGTGTTCAAATCTGAGTGACTCCTCAACCCCAGTGACACTTTTCTGTTTCCACAGACTCTAGTCAGCATGCACGGAGGCTGAGACACCTGTAATTATACTGGGTGAGCAGGCTGTAAAGTTTTCAGAAATACCTGGGCCATGGCGTGTTGAGGCTTCTAAGGCCTGCTGCTGCAAAAGGCCCCACTTACATAGGGTGGCTTTGCTGGTCATTTTGACTAAGGGGGCCAAAAGGACACTGAGGTGGGGCACATGTTATCTCCAGTCCTCATAGAGGCCTACCAGGCTATTTGGCCTCCTTTTTAATTAGTGGGTACTTTCAGGGCCAACAATTTGTACTTGACTCTATCTGGGATATTTTGGCTTCATGCCCAAGTGGCCTTGGCATTCAGCCTATGACGGTCCATTGTTAGTTTCAATGCCTTGCATGCCTTTTTGCATCAGCCAAACTGTTACATTGTGACAGGGCAGCCTGTGACATTTTTATCTGTAGCATGCTCTGAATTAACGAAGTAATGTCCTATTCCCCGCTTACTATGCAGTCCTGCTGTTGTTGAACTCACCATTTAACAGTTTAGCTGGCAGGCAGGAATTTATATTC
>NW_003856070.1:0-1676 GCF_000181295.1 Otolemur garnettii | reverse complement strand
TAAAAATAAATTCTCATATTTGCTTTTCCTGTCTCTATAAATTATATTTCTTGCTTCATTTTGACTCAGAAGATAATCTTTGAATCTTAGCTTTCAAGACCTAATGGGAAATATGTTATATCAAAATATTACTCTAACCTACCTCCTATTCATCCTTTGTCATTTCAGACAGACACATTTTCCCTTGCACAGGCTTTGACCTAGGTCAGATGGTAAGGGGACACTCTCTGTGTGATCTGGAGCATCAATCACCCTTGAATAATGGGCCATTTGGCAAAGATCCCTTATAATATTTTCAACTATAAAAATGCTTTCCATGGTTTGATCAAACAGCCGGGACCTAAAAGGATATGTATCGTAAATAAAGGGTACATTTGTGTTTTCTCTTTTCTGCAAGCAATCCAGAGCAATTCTTACACCCACTGACACCTACACAATTTAATAAAAGACTCTTTGGAAGGCAGGAAATGACCTCATTGAGCAATCTTTGGAAAAGCAATTTCCTTATACTTTTGTACCAGATGAAAAATGTGATTAATGGAACATCAGAATATTTCAAATGAATATCTTATTTGACATTATTTAAAATTTAAAAAGGCAATAATTCATATGAATTAGCTTTCTATAGATGTTATTAAAATTAGGTAAAATGTTACCCATATACTTCTAAGTACTTATGTTTTCTACATAAAGACACATATGTCTGAAAATAGAATAAACTTTAAGAACAAGGTATTTCAAAAAAGATCTTCCTTTGTGGTAAGTGCCAACAAAGACCACATTTTACATTAATTGGTTGTCTCAGTCCAGACCATCTGTCTCTCCAAATGTAATGAATACTGGCATTCTTATTGGTATGCACTCAATAGCTCAAATTGTTCTGAAATAAACCCTGCTTACAGTCTTGTTATAGTACCAGCTTGTGAGTTATGGAACAAATGTTAGGTTTCCTCTTATCAGGATCTCTCCTGGTGAAAAATTTAAGTTCCACTCCATATACTATAATATGGGCTTCACGTAAATGCATTTTGAATTTGCATAATTGTATTATACATTGTTCTTGTGCTACACAACTCATGGATATGTATGTGATATTACATAATGTGATTGTCCTTTATATTATCTGCAAAATTAAAATTCACATATGCCTTTTTATGCAGGCTTTCACTGGCTTCTGACAACCTTGTCAGAGAAATAGGCAAATTATCATTAGCTCCATTTTATAGAAGAGAAAATTAAGGATTAGAGGCACTGTGTGGTTCAGTCCATGACTTTTCCTCTTGTGATACTCTTCCCTTTCATCCTGTTGGCATGAACTGTTCTTGTCAACTTATTATAGGCCAAACTCCTTTCAACCCAGGCTCTCTATAATTTATTAAAGGGAGAAGAGAGAGAGAAAATACCATCCAAGCTCCCTGTAGGTGTGTGAGCCTCGTCATAGATGTCTGATCACCATGAAATCTTTCCTTCTGTCTCAGACTGGGTTAGGTCCCTCTTTGTGCTCTTATAGATACTTAATTAAAAAAAAATCTTAAGGATCATTAAAATAATAAATATACAAGTATACTCTTCCCAGTGGAAAGAATACTCCAAGAAAACAGACTTTGCCTATATTCTTTGCCAAATTCAGCAATTATATTCACTTCCTAATATTTACTGGGAAGCTAATTATTAAG
>NW_003856069.1:0-1677 GCF_000181295.1 Otolemur garnettii | reverse complement strand
GCAGACAGAAAGAGACAGAAAGATGGACAGAAAGATGGATGGACAGGCAGACAGAAAGATGGACAGAAAGACAGATGGACGGACAGAAAGATGGAAAGACAGAAAGACAAAGACGGAAAGACAAAGATGGATGGAAGGGCGGACAGAAAGACGGACAGGCAGAAACATAGGACAGGCAGACAAAGAGACAGATGGACAGACGGACAGGCAGACAGAAAGATGGAAAGACGGAGGGATGGACAGATGGATGGGCAGACGGCAGAAAGATGGACAGACAGAAAGACAGGCAGACAGAAGGACGGATGGACAGACGGACAGAAAGACAGATGGAAAGGCAGACGGACCAAAGGACAGGCGGATAGAAGGACAGGCAGAAACATAGGACAGAGACAGAAAGACGTACAGACAGAAAGATGGACAGACAGAAGGATGGACAGAAAGACGAACAGACAGAAGGACAGACAGAAAGACGGACGGACCAAAGGACAGGCAGGCAGAGACAGAAAGACAGACGGAAGGATGGACAGACGGACGGAAAGACAGACAGAAAGATAGAAAGACAAAGAAAGATGGATGGAAGGACAGACAGAAGGACAGACAGATGGAAGGACAGACAAAAAGACCGACAGGCAAAAACATAGAAGGACAGGCAGACAAAGACAGAAGAAAAGACAGAAAGATGGATGGAAAGACAGACAAAGACAGATGGACAGAAGGATGGAAAGGCAGACGGAAAGGCAGATAGAAGGAAAGACAGAAAGACAGGCAGACAGAAAGATGGATAGAAAGACAAAGACAGAAAGAGAGATGGATGGACAGACAGAAAGACAGACAGGCAGGCAGGCAGAAACATAGGACAGGCAGCCAAAGACAGAAGGAAAGACAGAGATATGGACAAAAAGACGGACAGACAGGTAGACAAAAAGAAAGACAGATAGAAAAAGATAGAAAGACAGATGGATAGAAAGACAGATGGACAGACAGAAGGACAGACAGACAGAAAGACAGGCAGGCAGGAAGACAAACACAGAAGGACAGACAGGCAGACACAAGGAAAGACGGACAGATAGAAAAACGGACAGACGGATAGAAAGATAAAGACAGACGGGTGGGTGGACAGATAGACAGGCAGGCAGAAAGACAGAAGAACAGACAGACGGATGGACAGAAAGGTGGACAGGCAGACAGAAAGACGGACAGAAAGACAGAAAGACAAACAAAGATGGAAAGACAGAGATGGAAAGACAGATGGACGGAAGGGCAAACAGAAAGACAGGCAGACAGAAAGAGACAGAAAGACAGACAGGCAGACAGAAAGATGGACAGGCGGACGGACCAACAGAAAGATGGATGGACGGATAGACGGAAAGGCAGATGGACGGAAGGACAGAAGGACAGGCAGACAGAGACAGATGGACAGACAGAAAGATGGACAGGCAGGAAGATGGACAGGCAGGAAGACAAAAAGACGGATAGAAAGACAGAAATACAGACGGAAGAACGGACGGACGGACAGATGGACAGACAGGTGGACGGACAGACAGATGACAGATAGGCAGATGGATGGATGGATAGATGGATGGACGGACAGATAGATGGACGGACAGGCAGACAGAAAGACGGATGGAAAGACAGACAAAGATGGAAAGACAAACAGACGGAAAGACAGATGGACGG
>NW_003856068.1:0-1677 GCF_000181295.1 Otolemur garnettii | reverse complement strand
CAACCTCAAACTCTTGGGCTTAAGCGATTCTCTTGCCTCAGCCTCCCAAGTAGCTGGGACTATAGGCACCCACCACAATGCCTAGCTGTTTTTTGTTGCAGTTGTCATTGTTGTTTAGCTGGCCTGGGCTGGGTTTGAACCCACCAGTGTATGTGGCTGGTGCCATAACCACTGTGCTACAGGCGCCAAGCCTAAAGGGTAACTTTAATCACCATTATTTTTACAACTTTTTTAGACTAATTATAAGCCACGCTGAGGTTTTAATTTGAACTTGATGCTTCATAATTGAGAGGAAAGTAATAATCAGGAAAGCAGAGATTATTTTCAGAGATATTTTGGAGAGTGTTTGTATTAACTTTGTGTTAGGGAGGCATTGTAGTGTAATGGTTAAGAATGTGAGTGTTGGGCAGTGCCTATGGCTCAGTGGGTAGGGCGCTGGCCCCATATACTGAGGGTCGTGGGTTCAAACCTGGCCCCAGCCAAACTGCAACAAAAAAATAGCTGGGCATTGTGGCGAGGGCCTGTTGTCCCAGCTACTTGAGGCTGAGGGAAAAGAATCGCCTAAGCCCACGCGTTGGAGGTTGCTGTGAGCTGTGACGCCAGAGCTCTCTACTGAGGGCGATAAAGTGAGACTCTGTCTCTACAAAAAAAAAAAAAAAAAGAAGAAGAACGTGAGTGTCAAGAGTTTGACGGACTTGGTCCACGTTTTGACTCTTCATTAATACACCTGTTTAGTCAGTTACACAAAATAAAGACAGGGCAGATTTCTCCACACTATATCCTTTTATCATTACTGACCTGATAACTCATGGTGAGTTAACAGTAGCTTTTTTTCTTTTTTGAGATCCACTCTGTTGCTCTTGGCAAGAGTGCCCTGGCATCACAGCTTACAGCAACATCAAACTCCTAGGCCCAAGCAATCATCTTACTTCAGCCTCTCAAGTAACTGGGACTACATGTGCCTGCCACAACACCCAGCTAGTTTTTCTGTTTAGTAGAGATAGAGTCTTGCTCTTGCTCAGGCTGGTCTTGAACTCCTGAGCTCACCCACTGTGGCCTCCCAGAGCGCTGGGATTTTAGGCATGAGCCCCCACACCCAGCCAGCAGTAGCTTGAAACTAAATATTTTATTCATGGTCAGAGCAGTAACTCCTCCGATTCCTCTGTTATCATAGATATTCTTGAAGTCCAGGAAATTAAATCATGCACTGAAGATGTTTGTAGTTTCATAATCATTATTATGATAAGTGTACGATTCTCTGGGGTCTCAGAAGCTGTCTTGCATTATTGGGAACTATGAAGTTACCAGCATTGATTGGAGACACTATTCAAAGCACAATTTTAAAAAGCCAAACAAATTCTAGCCGACTGGAACTGCTTCTTTGTTTTGTTTCTAGTCCACAAATGCATCTAATTCTCACAGAGCATTTTATGTTCTATTGCTCTTCATCATATAACCTCGCATGGTCTATGTCTTATATAATTCAACGAAAGCAGTTCAATTCATTCTGTATTTCTGCTCTGTTTAATAAAGGTTAACTTTATTTTATTTTTTTGAGACAGAGTCTCACTGTGTCACCCTCAGTATAGTGCCATGGCGTCACAGCTCACAGCAACCTCAAACTCTTGGGCTTAAGCGATTCTCTTGCCTCAGCCTCCCAAGTAGCTGGGACTATAG
>NW_003856067.1:0-1677 GCF_000181295.1 Otolemur garnettii | reverse complement strand
CTGCATGTGGCAGCCTTTGCCCCAGATCAGAAACTCCCTGGCCTGGGTTATTCCTGCAAGAATTGGTCTCTCTCCACATGTCAGGTTTGTTGTTACTCTGACAATTCACTTATCTCAGGTATTAACACATGTTTCCCAAATTATATCTTCTACAGTTTCTCTGTGGTTGTCAATGTGATTGTTCTCAGAATAAACGCAAGCTACTACATTCTTCACCAAGATACACCTTAAAGCTGAGCCACAGATTTACTTGTAAGACACAAAAAATATAACTAGTGTATATTAAACAAAAGCTTAAGAGACAATTACATGACACTGGTTCAGTGGAATACTACCCTCATCAGAATCCATGAGTGTTTCATACACTCAGCAACAGGTCTGGTCTGTATATGGATTTTTCATACTCAGTAAATAAGCCAAAGGAAGAAGAGTAAAAAATGCCTTGCTGCACTCCACTTCTATAATCTCTAGGAAATAAAAACTAACCTGAAGTAGTATCAGAAGGATCAATCTCTGCCTAGGAGAATAATACAGAAAGGAAAAGGGAAAGAAGGAAATAAGGAAGAACAGAAGATGAGGTTAAGGAAATTGATTTATTCACTGACTTTATAATGATTGTGGATGTGTTAATAATTCTAAAGTGTACACTTTAATTACATGGGATTAGTCCATGTCAATTATGCCTCACTAAATTAATTACAGAGGATAATGGACTACTGAGAGGAAACAAGTGTGGGAAGGAAATGACCCTAAAATTTCAACTGCATCAACCATAGACCTCCCCATTTCAGGATAAAGTCTTCAGGTGGGAAAACCACAAATGTTTCCATGACAGAAACTACTAGATAGGCCCAACTCAGTCCTGACATGGCTCCATGGGACAGGGGAGTCTAGTGCTGAGGAGTCATGCTCAGATACCAAAAGTCACTCTTAACAGAGTTGAAATGCTGAACACATCACAGAGACAATCTGGGCTCAGGGGTGAGCCTCACTTTTGTACCATGAAAGAAATAGTGACACATACAGTACGTGATCCATGCACATGTGTAAACATGAACTAAGACGATGTGTCATAAGGATGTATGAAATCTCACAATAAGAATTTGTGTTTTATCAAGTGCTACCCTTGTCATATTCCTGCCCCAGCACACTCATACCTGCTCTGGCCCTCCTCTCCTTCAGGGTCCCAACCTAGACCTCCTATATAGCATCAGGGCATGCAAATTGGGCCTCCCTCTGCTCATCAAAACTAGCCCAGCCCCGACTCTGCAGCTCTGGGAGAGAAGCCTCAAGCCCGGGACACCGAGGTCTGCCCACTCACTGCTCGGAGCTCAACACATAGACGACGCACCATGGAGTCTGGGCTGAGCTGGCTTCTCCTCGTCGTTCTGTTACAAGGTGATTCATGGAGAACTGGAGGGTCAGAGTGTGTGAGTGGATGTGAGAGAGAGAACAAAGGGTGTGTGTGGAGGTTTCTGACGAGGTGTCTCTGTGTCTGCAGGTGTCCAGTGTGAGATGCAGCTGGTGGAGACTGGGGGAGGCTTGGTCCAGCCAGGGACGTCCCTGAGACTCTCCTGTGCAGCGTCTGGATTCACCTTCACTGATTACATCATGGACTGGGTCCGCCAAGCTCCAGAGAAGGGGCTAGAGTGGGTGGCTGGAGTGAGTTAACCATCT
>NW_003856066.1:0-1677 GCF_000181295.1 Otolemur garnettii | reverse complement strand
CCGTCCATCTGTCTTTCCGTCTGTTTGTCTTTCCATCTTTGTCTGTCTTTCCATCCGTCTTTCTGTCTGCCTGTCCGTCCATCTATCTGTCCGTCCATCCATCTATCCATCCATCCATCTGCCTATCTGTCATCTGTCTGTCCGTCCACCTGTCTGTCCATCTGTCCGTCCGTCCGTTCTTCCGTCTGTATTTCTGTCTTTCTATCCGTCTTTTTGTCTTCCTGCCTGTCCATCTTCCTGCCTGTCCATCTTTCTGTCTGTCCATCTGTCTCTGTCTGCCTGTCCTTCTGTCCTTCCGTCCATCTGCCTTTCCGTCTATCCGTCCATCCATCTTTCTGTTGGTCCGTCCGCCTGTCCATCTTTCTGTCTGCCTGTCTGTCTTTCTGTCTCTTTCTGTCTGCCTGTCTTTCTGTTTGCCCTTCCGTCCATCTGTCTTTCCATCTCTGTCTTTCCATCTTTGTTTGTCTTTCTGTCTTTCTGTCCGTCTTTCTGTCTGCCTGTCCACCTTTCTGTCCATCCGTCTGTCTGTTCTTCTGTCTTTCTGCCTGCCTGTCTATCTGTCCACCCACCCGTCTGTCTTTATCTTTCTATCCGTCTGTCCGTTTTTCTATCTGTCCGTCTTTCCTTGTGTCTGCCTGTCTGTCCTTCTGTGTTTGTCTTCCTGCCTGCCTGTCTTTCTGTCTGTCTGTCCTTCTGTCTGTCCATCTGTCTTTCTATCCATCTGTCTTTCTATCTTTTTCTATCTGTCTTTCTTTTTGTCTACCTGTCTGTCCGTCTTTTTGTCCATATCTCTGTCTTTCCTTCTGTCTTTGGCTGCCTGTCCTATGTTTCTGCCTGCCTGCCTGTCTGTCTTTCTGTCTGTCCATCCATCTCTCTTTCTGTCTTTGTCTTTCTATCCATCTTTCTGTCTGCCTGTCTTTCTGTCTTTCCTTCTATCTGCCTTTCCGTCTGCCTTTCCATCCTTCTGTCCATCTGTCTTTGTCTGTCTTTCCATCCATCTTTCTGTCTTTTCTTCTGTCTTTGTCTGCCTGTCCTTCTATGTTTTTGCCTGTCGGTCTTTTTGTCTGTCCTTCCATCTGTCTGTCCTTCTGTCTGTCCTTCCATCCATCTTTCTTTGTCTTTCTATCTTTCTGTCTGTCTTTCCGTCCGTCTGTCCATCCTTCCGTCTGTCTTTCTGTCTCTGCCTGCCTGTCCTTTGGTCCGTCCGTCTTTCTGTCTGTCCTTCTGTCTGTTCGTCTTTCTGTCCATCCTTCTGTCTGTCCATCTTTCTGTCTGTACGTCTTTCTGTCTCTGTCCTATGTTTCTGCCTGTCCTTCTATCCGCCTGTCCTTTGGTCCGTCTGCCTTTCCATCTGTCTTTCTGTCCGTCTGTCCATCCGTCCTTCTGTCTGCCTGTCTTTCTGTCTGTCCATCTTTCTGCCGTCTGCCCATCCATCTGTCCATCCCTCCGTCTTTCCATCTTTCTGTCTGCCTGTCCGTCTGTCCATCTGTCTCTTTGTCTGCCTGTCCTATGTTTCTGCCTGTCCGTCTTTCTGTCCGCCCTTCCATCCATCTTTGTCTTTCCGTCTTTGTCTTTCTGTCTTTCCATCTTTCTGTCCGTCCATCTGTCTTTCTGTCCATCTTTCTGTCTGCCTGTCCATCCATCTTTCTGTCCATCTTTCTGTCTCTTTCTGTCTGC
>NW_003856065.1:0-1678 GCF_000181295.1 Otolemur garnettii | reverse complement strand
TTTCTATCCTTTTTCTTTGTCCATTATTAAAAAATTATAAAACTCTTATAATTCTCAAAGCACAATTTTAATAACTCCAAAGATAAAATTCTAAAATGTAATTTATAGCCATTCCAGTTACTTTCCTTAAGAGCAGTGCTATGGGAGAGAAATACACCTTACTTTGCTGTTAAGTTCTTGAAATAATCTCGACAGTGAAAACCCAAAGCTGTTCCTTCTGTTGCTTCCAGACGGGTTTGATTTGTTGATTTGGGCTAATTACTTATTTTATGGTCCTGCTTACAGGGGTTGGTGGCGATCCTGCATTTGTTTAGTCATCCTTCGCGCAGGCTATCGGGAACCAGGTGTTAGGAATTGACGTAATTTATTATTTCCATAAGTGCACATTTTCACACTGTGGGTTTTCTTTAAGTGGCATAACTCATATAAAACTGTAATTAGAATAAACATTTGTTTCAGGAAGTCTTAAAAATATCCAGCTCTAAGTATATGCAAACTTTTCCTGTGAAAAGGATACTGAAGAAAGCAAGAAAGAAATACAAACATTCTTGGATGTGATGATGGGTCTCGTTCCTTCTTTTAAAGAATTTCCTGGAGCCTACAAAACCCAATGAGCAAAGAATATTAACACCAAGAAAGTGTTAAACAACTGGAAGAATGAAACAATATGTTCACGTTTTCACACTCAAGACTTTCTAAGTTAGAAGCGAGTACTTGGACTTCTGATGAAAGTACTGTGTAGGCCAAAAGAATCCAACATGTCAGCTGTGGTCCAGTAAATGGAACTGCCATTTATGCCTCATACTTTTTTAAAAGTTCCCTTTAAATATTAATTCATTTGGCCTCTTAGAAGTCGAAGTGCTTAAGCTTTAGGAGAATAAAATAATCACTAAACTATAGAAATATCTCTGAGATGGAGACAGGCCTTTTTAATCACATTAGATAACTTTTAAGAACTCAAATGCCTCCATAAACTACCCAAGGATAATTAATACAAGCTGTAAGACCACGCTTTTAGTTTTAGTTTTAATATCTTCAAAATGTAGTGTCAGGAACAAAAAATCTTTGTACTGAAGTGGAGAAACTTCATCTGCAGTGAATTATATCTCATGAATGATTTCAGAGATCTGATTTCTTATAGAAAGAGAGAGAGAGGCGCATTAGCCATTAGTGACCTTTGGGATATTTAATCCATAAAGCTTTGGTTATTGCTTTCTAGCCAGAGATTATTGGAAGCTGGGAAGGAGACTCGAGGAACCAAGAGACATGAATTCAGCATCATGTTAGCAGACAATTTGTCAGTTTTTTAAGATTGCCTGATTATCTGGGCCTCTCCTCTTCTGGTGGTGGTGTGAATTAGCCACTTGGTGAATACTGATCACGGTGAGGATGTTTCTCAATTCTCCACCACTGAGACATTTTAGGAAAAAGCTGCATTTGGGCTTCAGATTTGCCATGGCATAAAGAAAAATTTTAACAAGAGGGAATAAAAATTAATGCACTATCTCACTCATTTTTGCGTTTATTCATATGTATGTACTGCCTATTATGAGTCAGGTGTTGGGCATTAAAGATAAATAAAACACTAAATTCTATTTGCCTTAACTTCCTTTGGATTTTACTTTTTCAAAATCTTTAAGGTGGTGTTCACTGATAAAAAACTGTAGCTATATATCAG
>NW_003856064.1:0-1679 GCF_000181295.1 Otolemur garnettii | reverse complement strand
TTATTCTACTTTTTCTAGAGATGGGGTCTTGTTCTTGCTCAGGCTGTTCTCCAACTACTGGCCTTAAGCAATCCACCGCCTTGGCCTCCCAGAGTACTAGGATTACAGATGTGAGACATCTGTGAGTCCAGCCAATGTTAATATTTTATATAAGAAATGTATGTATTGAGCAGCAGCCTCTGTGTAACCGGGCCCAGTGATAGTGGGGAGAGAAGATTCCAGGCATGTCTGGCCGGTGGGTTTTGCCCAGAGGCTGTCCTGTGGTGACCCGGGAAGTCAGCGACAGACTTCTGGACCCCACAAGGAGGACGGAAGTGGTGGAACTCTGGCAAGAAGTGGGTGAACGTTTGTTTGGCCAGAGGCTGCCTGCAGCTGTACCTATAGCTAGACTCTAAGAGACAAGAGCCTTGCTTGGGAGCTGTTTTGGTTTCTGGACTTGGGCAGTCCACTGAATTGCCTTGGGAGATCTTGGGCTAGTGTGCAGATGACTTTGGGCACTGTCTGGGGCCCCCAGACTGAGCCGCTGAGCTGGTAAGGAGCGAATCCCGTTCAGCTGTGGGCTGCCCTCACAGGAATTGAAGGGGAGCTGCCCCGGTGTTTTGCAGCACAGCGATCCACCGAGAGAACTTAGGCGAGTAATCTAGTGACTGAGCTGCCCATAGGTGGGGGCTGAGATGCGGGGGAAGTGTGGAGATCCAAGTGTTTGGCAGATTAACAGCCTTGGCCCTCAGGGGCATTGAGGGAAACTGGGTTTGGCATACTGGATAAGAAGGCAGCCACGCCAGGAGAGATCCCAGGGATAAGTGGTTTCCTTGGAAAGCTTCTGCTTGGCGAATGTTCACGGTCTGGAGACTGTGGTCTGGAGCCCACTTTTAAGGGGGCTGAGGAGACATTTGGGCTCCTAAGCCTTCAGGGTCTGTGAAATCAGCTGAGGCCTCTAGTCTCCATCTTGTACAGCTATATCAACATTGCGATTAAATTCTCATCCCTCAGAAGATCACCTGTTGCCCAGACAATATTTACCAAGATATATATACTGTTTGGTTTTTTGGTTTGGGTTTTTTTTTTTTTTGACATTACTCTTTTTTTTTCATTATTCTAATTTAAATACAATCTTCCCTTCTTGCCTTCTTTAAAAACTAGAATTTTATTTTTTCCAGTGTTTCTGTCCCATCACTTGTTCTTTTAACCCCCAATTTTATTCTATTAGGATTTTTGCTTCTTTGTTATGGTTTTATTTATAGTATTTTTGTCATTCCCCTCTAACTGGTGGAGGTAGGGTACTGTGTCAGAGCTGGCTGGCAAAGAGCTATTGACTTCAAGGGCATAACCCAACCCAGAACCCCCGAGGTTTGGGGTCTTTAAGGGTGGGTCATAGTACCCTATATACACCTATATTACTCCTGTTTCTTTCTTTTGGTGCCTTTCTTCTTTTTGTTAGTACTCTTTTACTCACCCCCTCTTCTTTCTCTCTCTCACTTTTACTCTTTCTTTCTTTCTTTCTTTAAATCTTTTTCCCGTCTTGCTCCTCAGTCTTCTCATCCTTCTGGTATTGCACCAAAAGGACTCATTAAAACTTTAGGTCGGTGGAATAGTAACTTAGAGCAAGATGAAGTGGAAGGAAACGTAGGGTAAGGAAACAGGTATAAGAAAGCACTCATGAAGAAGAATCAGCAGAA
>NW_003856063.1:0-1679 GCF_000181295.1 Otolemur garnettii | reverse complement strand
GCTTTGAATTACAGGCAAAGAGAAATTCTCATGTGATAAGTCAGGAGCCATCTCTCTACTTCATAGGAAGAGCCTGCTGGAGAACACAACCCAGATTAAGGAAAGCATAACTGGGTGGTGAGAGAGGAAAGAAACTCCTAGTAACAGCAGTCGGGAATCTGGACACAGTCACGCCTGAAGCATTCCTGGACCTTCTCAATTATGTAGGTCACTTTTCTTAAACCAGGTTAGTTTATGTCATTTATAACCACACTACACAGAGTTAAAATCCCCGTGTTGTGAGTGGACTCAGGCCAACCCTTCTGAAGAAGAGCACATGTGCATGGCTCCATTTCACAGATGAGAGGCAATAAAATACAAAAGAATCTCCTGGGCAAGGTCTAAGCCACCTTTGGGATCTCACATGAGCTCGGCCACTTGATTTATCTACATTGTCCTTTCGCTCAAGAGGGAGGTTGACAGCTAAAAACTCCATGTGGAACACATGACGTGATGAAATAAAATGACACTATTACAAGCAAAAATCCCAGCCCTCACCACTGTCACCAGAACTAGCCAGCAAGTTGGACATGTGGCTTCCAACAAGCAGATTCCATTTGACAAGACCAGGCACTTCCCATATTTGTCCAAGCAAAAGGAGAAAATAAAAGGGAACAACCTGAGCAAACTCCACCAGGCTCAGGATCTCATCCGCTTCTTCCCACATAATACATATTTACCAATAAATTAATAAGTAATATTTTATAATTGACTAATTAATACTCACAAAGGAGTTGATTCGATTATGATAAAGAACTCTTACACTGACCTCAAACTCTATTAACCGTAAGTGAAAACTGCCTTGGAACTCTCCTACATTCAGACAGTCCAGATTTGAAGCTGGGCAGTCTACAACTTACTCCTGGATGACCTTGAACGAGTTACTTAACCTCTCCCCACCTCCACGCCATCATTTGGAAATAGAGATGGTAACAGAACATACCTCCGAAGGCTGCCGGGAGGAGAAATGTATCGATCCCTATAAAAGGTTTACTAGTCACTCGCACTCAGTAAAGCCTTTGTTTACCCACCCCGCCACACTGGCCTCCTTAGTCTCCTGCACATGCTCCAGACCCGTTCTGGCCTCAGTGTTCAGCACTGGCTGTCCTCCCTGCCCGGAACGCTCTTCTTCCAAAGACCTAGATACCTAAACCCTTCATCCCCTGTTTGACCAAATGATACCTTCTCAATGACCAATCTGTTTAAAATTTCAAACCTGCCGTCCCCCCAAGAGCCTTGAAACTCTCTATATTTTCTACTTCAGATGCTACATAATTAATTCATTTTGAGTATTATGTATTATCTATCTCATCTACCAATAGAATAATTTTAATGATGCAAATCTTTTTTTCATCTGTTTTATGCACAGAAGTGAACGGGGTCTTGAACATAGCAGCTCCTCCCAAACTACACGTTGTTAAATGAATGCCTAGTACTACTGCTACAACCACGCCTTTTTTTCATCATAGCAAGTAATGAAACCATAAAGTTTTAGAGCTGGAAATGACCACAGCCGTCATCTCTAAGACAATTCCATTTGTGAAGACAGAAACAGTCCTCTCTTTGAGACACTTTTTCTTGTTGACTCTGTCTTGCCTGAGCCTGCAGGAGGATTTGCAGGTGTGGATGGTCTGTGGCAG
>NW_003856062.1:0-1679 GCF_000181295.1 Otolemur garnettii | reverse complement strand
AAAAAAAAATGTATAATTTCTTAAATTACAATAGCACTGTTAAAAATGTATATATACATGTATTTATATACATATCTTCTTGAAAATTTGGAAAATAATCTAAGTAGAGGTCCTAATAAATTTTACTTCCACACTGAGGGATAGATATAGAGTTTGATAACATTGGAAAATAGTAACAACTTATACTGACTATTCATTAAACACTTACAATGTTAAATTATTTGTTTTTTAAGTTAAATCCATGCAAACATTTTACTGACCATAAATACTGTTATTAACCCCATTTTACAAACAAATGTGGAGGCTTGTAACTGCATAAGTGGATCATGAAATGGCACACAAGACATTGACACTGGTGGCCTGGGGGGGTATAGGTGACCCCTACACCCTCCAGGTAGCTGAGACTTGGTTCTCAGAATGTGCTTTTCTACATATTTTTTTAAATTACACAAATTAATTGCACGATAATGATGGAGAGAGAAACTACTGAGTTTTTCCCTTTAGCTGGGCTTGTGAGAATTTAGGAGAAAGTGGTGATCTATCAGGTTGTATTCATCAGTCTGCTGCTGGAGCCCTTACTTTCCTTACAGACAAAATATAAAAACACAAATGTTCCCACAAATACACCTTTCACGAGTATAAATTTTTAGATAAAGTAAGCCCTACCCTTTTATTTGGAGATAGATATAATATTTTACCGATTTCAAATTTGCAGGGTTGTAGAATCAGGCAATTGCTCTGGACAAGTCATAAACGAACTAACTTCTGAGAGTTTCATTCCATTGAATGGTTCTTGGGCACAGCAATGCTGGTTCAAAACTCTGGGTTGCTTCCCAGAACTCATTCTAGGGGACTCAGGAGGGAGTCAGCCTTTTTCCTTGGCATGACCCTTAAAACCAGTATCTGGAGATCTTTGCTCTGGAGCCTTAAGTGTCCTGGGAAAAAGAGTTCAAAATCCTGCCTGAAGAAGGGATGGAGTCTGCAGTGGGGATTTCCTCCAGGCTGGCAAATGGTGGATTTATCTGTTGTTTGAGAACACCCAGAAGTTACTCAATCACATTTGATAGATTGGGTATAGAGTAATTAAACACATTTTAAAAAATGACCTTTAAGTATAAAATAGTTAAACAGATTGATTTGTGTCGCTCAAACCTACCTATCCACATTCAGTGGTGCTGGGACAGAAATTCCAGAACTGCATGACTATTTTGCTCTATGGCCAATGTCCATAGAGGTCACTAGAGGGAGATAAGAAGCTGGGAGGAAGGAGGGACAAAGGAAGTGACTCTTCGCTAAGCTTGCCCAGGCAGCAGCATTTTGTTTAGCAGTGGTGGACACAACCTCTTCCCTGTCCCCTGAGTACTCCCTCTCTGTCCCAGCCTGGGGGCGCCACCTAACTATCTTTACTCCCCACTTTTTGCTTTTTCTGGCCTCCAGTAACCTTGCAATTTATATTGCCAAAATGCTGCTGCAAGGTCTCTTTTCAAAGTAGGACTTTGCCTGAAATACTCATCTCCTGACCTTAAAACAAATGCAAAAGACAGTCAGAGAAAGTGTAAGGACAGCATTCCTCAAATAATGCATAGGAGAAAACAGCGGGTAGGGTTTTAAACTGTAGGCTTTGAGGTCTGACAGACCATCTTGCCTCAGCTGCTTGTGATAGTGAGAACTGAATATAC